>NW_015631070.1:589068-591207 GCF_001515625.1 Sinocyclocheilus rhinocerous | reverse complement strand
ATTGTACCTCTGTGTATAAATGTTTTAAATAAAAGTTTACACCTTTTTTATTAGGCTATATAGGCCTACGTTTCGATAAATTCAGACTAAGTACAAATTTTATTCAGTGCTACTTACCAAACGCGTGAACTTGTCGTAGGCTACACTATACACATAACGTACACAACTTACAAAACACTTCTAGAAATATCCACTATTCTAGAAATAAAACTAAAATAAAAATGGTAAATATTAAACACTAATTTCAAAGATTAACAAAAAACGATAATAGTGTATCACGTATCAGTGATACTATAATAACACTGACCAGAACAGTGTTGCATTGTAAGTAGTGTTGTAAACATCAGCTGACAGCGGAGCCCCCTGGTGTGAGCAAGTGAAAATTAATTTGGATGAAGATATTTCTTCTTCTTCTTCTTCTTCTTCTTCTTCTTTGAGCTGTGCGTTAAATTATGGTGTACCCACAGGAAAAATGTTCATACGCGCGCGCGTGTGTAAATCAGAACATCTAGCTGTGTTTGAGAGACGTTTCTGTCGCTCCTCCGTTTGGAACTACTAGTCTATAATCAGCAGACAAGAAATGTAGGCTACTAACTGGCCAGTTTTTTTCTTTATTGAACTGTTATTAAATATCAGACGGCAATGGTGCTGTTTCTTCTTTTCCTCTTCGTTTTTCTGGTGTGGTCATGGCTTGAATTTAACATTATTTCTTTCATAATTCTGGCTTTAGATGGCAGAATGTCTGTGGCTTGTGTTCAGAGCCTGTGGGCTCTTCTGGGGCCGTTTTGTTTGAGTTGTCACAGATCTGGGTTTTTCCTGAGGAATTCAGGGGAATAATACGCCTCTTTGTGTGCGTTATGGATGTTTGGATAATGAATGTGTGGCTGTTCATTTCTGCTTGAGTCACATCGGCCAATACACTCACACCGGCTCTTCCGTGACATTTTCATAATTTTCAATGACGCATATAGCGGTTCTTATTCAAAAGCAGGATTCACAGTGTGTTGTTATGAGATGAAGTGCAGCGTTTGGCCTCTTTCTGTGTGTTGTTGTATATTGTCCACTAGAGGGGGCAATGGATCCGTACAAGGCATTATTTTTCTCAAAACCAAACGTGGTTGCATTTGTATGATTAACGTATAACGACAATATTAAACAATGTATAATTAGTATATTGATAAAAAATATGATAAAAACTTACCTGCCTAGAACTTTCTTGTGATCCTGGAGACCTTGGTTAGCTTGTTAACCATTCAGGTGTTGTTCTTTGATTAGGGTTGGCGCTAAACTATGCAGGAAAGGGGACCTTATGAAATATATATAATTTATGCAATTTATTTATCCAAAGCGACTTACAGTGCATTCAGGCTATACATTTTTTACCAGTATGTGTGCTCCCTGGGAATCGAATCGATATATATATAAGTGATCCTTAAGAAATCATTCTAATATGCTTTATTTTATGATTTATTATTAAAATTATCAATGTTGGCGACAGTTGTGCTGTTAGAATGATTTCTGAAGGATCATGTGACACTGAAGCCTGGAGTAATAATGCTGAAAATTCAGTTTTGCATCACAGGAATAAATTAGATTTTAATGTATATTAAAATAGAAAGATTTTATTTTACATCATAATAATATTTCACAATATTACATTTTTTTCCACAATATTATATATATATATATTATAAATAATATTGTGGGAAAATTTTTTATATATTTATATATATAAATGCTATGCTGATGACACTCAACGCTATCTCTCATTCCATCCCGATGATCCGACGATAACTGCTCGCATCTCAGCTTGTCTAACAGATATTTCTTCTGAATGAAGTACCATCACCTTCAACTCAACCTTGCCAAGACAGAACTGCTTATGGTTCCATCAAACCCATCGTTTCATCACAATTTCACCATCCAGTTAGGCACATCAACCATAACTCAAAACAGCTAGAAACCTTGGAGTTATGATTGATGATCACCTGACCTTCTCAGACCACATTGCTAAAACTGCCCGGTCCTGCAGATTTGCTTTATTCAACATCAAGAAAATCAGGCCCTTTCTTTCGGAACATGCTTCACAACTCCTTGTTCAAGCTCTTGTTCTGTCCAGGCTGGACTATTGCAATGCTC
>NW_015631070.1:584135-585900 GCF_001515625.1 Sinocyclocheilus rhinocerous | reverse complement strand
ATATATATATATATATATATATATATATATATATGTGTGTGTGTGTGTGTGTGTATACATAATAAATATACACAGTACACACACATATATTATGTAAACAAAAACTTTCATTTTGGATACGATTAATCGCGATTAATCATTTGACAGCACTAATATAATATATATATATAATAGTTTTGCAAACACATACAAAGGTTTTTTTGTTGTTTTTTTGCACTGTTCATGTAATTAAAACACTGCATTTTATGTAATTATACTCTACTAAAGTAATTTGGTCTTTACAGTAATGCAGCTGCCTGATTGCTATGAGGTGACAAACCATTACAGGATCAAAATTCATCATGACAATAATTAATGTCTTGATCTCACAGATCTGAAATTGACTGAACAAATACATCTTTAAAATTTACCAATAATAGTTTATATTTAGTTAAATTAATTAATTAATTAATTTGTTTGTTTGTTTGTTTTATTTTTATGTTATTTTTCCAATAAAGCAAGACGTTCATAAAAACATGTCAGGTCACCCTATAATCAAAAGAAGAAGAAAGAAAAAGAAAATATATGATGAATATATTATGTCTCATCACAGCGGCACAGCTTATTACTGTACAGAGCAAGAAGAAAAATCCAAGACAAAATGAGATTTCAGTAAGCTGCTTGGAGGTTTAAAATGGCCAAATGAACTTTGATTTCCTTTGTTTTACTGTCCATCCAGTAAGTGCAAAAACCATCTGGTCTTTTTTACTTTTCTTTTAATGCTCAGCTCGTGTTGTTTTGTTTCTTCAGATCATATTTCTAGTACTGTTGTGTCCTCAGCAGAGTTTCAAGAATCATGTGGATAGTACATTCACTCAAACAATGAGTCCAAAAATGTCTTTAAAACAGACATTGCAATTATGTTTGCAAAATAACTTTATTTTCACCCAAAATATTGTTTGTATTGTTCTAAGAATATGTCCAGTTTTCTTGTCGTAATTAGAACATTATTTAAAGATTAACACATTTCTTAGAATGTTCATCAAGTTCATAAGGACATTTTGAGAGTGTTGATCTAAGAACATTTTCTCTCAACTTTATGAAAATGTATATCAAATATTAATAATGTTCCATAACTAACATAAAAAAAACATTAGTGAAAGGTGAATGTTCCCTGCTAGCTGGGGGTCTTCAAGGTGTGTCTAAACTTCCACAAACACATATAGGCTGCATTAGGGCTTTTTTGTATAATTTATTCAAAATTTATACTGAGATCTTATTTATTAAATGTTTTACAAAACAAGGTGCAAATTTATGAAATGAAAACTGGGGTGCATTTCATACTGACTAATTTCTATTACAGTATTATTAACCTTCTGGTGCTCCTCGCAGATTGATCCATTTTTATTTTTATTTATGTTTTATTTTTCATTTCATTGCAATGAAAGTCCTACATTTAGTTTAATAATATTTAGTATTTTTAGGGGATTTTATGGTAATAAATTATATTTATGGAATAGTTATAATCCAGTTATTACCTGTTAACCACTTGTTAAGCAAAAATTTCCAAACTAAACTGTTGTAAATCTTGAATGCTTTGGAGCACAGACTTACATTTGGTCTCTTTTTAAAGAAGACAAAGGCAGATTATTTCTGAAGTTTAAAAAAAGTGAAATTAAAGAAGTTTATCGTTATTATGAACTGCTATTTTTAAATTGTATGTGAAATATGTGTAATAAAGGCACTGATCAGGCATAACATTATGACCACCTTCCTAATATTGTGT
>NW_015631070.1:571725-582003 GCF_001515625.1 Sinocyclocheilus rhinocerous | reverse complement strand
AACAATGCTTTGGTAGGTGGCACGTGTCAAAGTAACATCCACATGGATGGCAGGACCCAAGATTTCCCAGCAGAACATTGCCCAAAGCATCACACTACCTCCGCCGGCTTGCCTTCTTCCCATAGTGCATCCTGGTGCCATGTGTTCCCCAGGTAAGCGATGCACACGCACCTGGCCATCCACATGATGTAAAAGAAAACGTGATTCGTCAGACCAGGCCACCTGGTCTTCCATTGCTCTGTGGTCCAGTTCTGATGCTCACATGCATGGGCACCCTGACTGGTCTGCGGCTATGCAGCCCCATACGCAACAAACTGCAATGTGATGTTTCTGGTTGTATGTGTGTTGACCACTGTGGGAGAGACCATGATGTGCAAATGAAAACTTATGATTAGTCAGGTCAAAAACAGACATATTCAGTCATGCCCAGAAATGAGGATATCAGTTGAAAATTGGCTATTGGGATGCCTCCTTAAGGCCAGCAAACCAGCTTAGATTGGTTTAAATTGGGCTGGTTTTCAGCAGGGTAGTCTATTTTACAGAGGCAGCTGTTGAGGAACAGCAGTGAACAGTGAACATTCTTCCTTTTGTTCCTGCATGTGCTGACGATGCTGATTTTTTCAACAGCTTATTCTCAAGAAATATAATGCACGGTTTATAAATTAATACATTTTGATGTTTGCATCACATAAGCCTATGTTTGGCTTTTCTGACATAGTAAACTTGCTCTGTAGCGCACCTGGTACAGCATTGCATGTGATGTGCAGCGCTCCGGTATCCCGTCAAACAGAGTCACAAAAAAAAAGCTTAAAAACTTGTAGAATTGTAAATAAATACATTTGCTGAAGCAATGATAAAATGATCAAAGCTCGAAAGTCGGAATCCCCCATGTTGCTCCCTGAGCACAGCAGCAAAAATGGCTGCCCACTGCTCGGGGTGTGTGTTCATGGTGTGTGTTTGTTGTATGTGTGCACTTGGATGGGTGAAAAGCACAAATTCCGAGTATGGGATGTCATTAAAATGGCATGGTTGCTTCAGCAAATGTGCGTTTTTCTTACCTTTGGTTATGTTTAGATGCTATCTGCTGATTTTCGACTATATGTAGGCTATATAACATTCTAAAAGTTAAAAGTTTTATATTCTAAAAGTTATAGTGAAAAAAAGTTATTGAAAAGCATCTAGTGAAGGAATGTAATAGACAAATTTTTAAAGTTTATTTTTTCAAGCTATTTTTTAAACACTTGCTGCATGGATAAAAAAAAAAATCAGATATACACATATAAGTCAAATGCGAGGCCACAATCAATGGGGGCCGTGAAGGCACACCGCACTGAAACACAAAAACTCATATTAAGCTGAACACAATTTCCCCCAGCTTCCCATACGTCATTACTTACCTGAGAGCAAACAACGCACGCACCCAGTATATCTCAGCAGCCTAACAACACACATGGAAGGCCATAACAGGAGGGAAGGGGCGGGCTTTCAACCATGACGCACTCCAAGAGGCAGAACCAACCAACTTATATACCCTAACCGGGCAGTCGCTCATTGGCCACCTAATTAATGATGGTGACGTTTTGACAACATCACTACATTCGCAATAGCTAAGAAACATTTGAAATGCCAAGAAGGTGCAGATCTAAAATCTTTTGTTTAGTCTCTTGCGCGACAGAGAGAGTAAGCGATATATGCGTCGAATAATGTCACTGGTCAAGCCTAGCGGTTCGGAAGCCACCAAACCAATTTACCTAATGAGAAAGTTGCAAATCCTCCCAAAGCCCCGCTGCTGGACCAAAGCCGGCAGAGAGGAAGGGATGGACTCCGGGTGGTGAGCTGGCAAATCCGCGACATTGTTTTCATTCCGCTCGGCCACATCTTTGGGATCCGCTCACGGCACAAGACTTTTAGCCCTCCTTTAAAACCTTTTAAAACTCCCACACAAGCTCACAATCCCAAGACAATTCCTCCGGCCGGCAGACAAGCTCCTTAGGCTAATGGCCATTTTGCCTTGACTTCCAGTGCGCTTTAGCCTGGCAGTAATGCATGTTATGTCGTTCGGACCGCTCGGTAAGCTGACTAGAGAAGTTTTCCGCATGTTGAGAAGATATTGACCCTGGTGTGCGAAAGACAAATATATTGGACGTGGGGATCAGCGCCGAAGGGGATGAATTTCATGATTTACTCATCTTAATGTAATCCGTATTGTTGTTATTTTATTGTAGGCCTATTATGCTTATTGTTTTTGTTTCCTTATGTTTTTTTCTGACTGTTGTTTTTATGGGCTGCAAAACAAGAAAGAATGATGTCATATCTTCATACAGTCTCAAGATTTCCTCCTGATTGCTGTCCTTTATTGTCAGTGCAATTTACTGCTCAGTAATATGCCCTGAGAGTATGGTTTACCACTGACAGAAGGTGAACTCTGTAAATAAGTGTTAGATCAATGCACAGGTCACAGGTTTTGGTAACACTTTATTTCGATAGTCCACTTTAGACATTCTATTAACAGTAAGTAACTTTGCAACTACATGTGTAAGTAACTTTGTAACTACATGTCAACTAGCAGTTAGTAGAGTATTAGTAGACTGTCTGCTTAATATCTTCTAACACTTTCTTTGTCAACTTATTCTACTAACCCTAAACCTACCCTAACAGTCTACTCTGAGAGTTAGTAGACATGTAGTTGCAAATTAATGAGAATTAGTTGACATGTAGTTACAAAGTTACTCATAGTTAGTAGAATGTCTAAAGTGGACTATCGAAATAAAGTGTAACCCAGGTTTTTTCTGACAGGTCACAGACTGGAGAAAACAAAGCAAAATAATACACTGGAAAAAGTAAACTTTTTTAAGTAAAAAGTATAATTTAATATAGCTGAATCAAACTAAATATGTTAATTTACACAAACAAATCTAGTTTGTATAGGTTAAATCAGGTAGAAATTGCTCTTTAAGCTAACAACTGCATGGTTACTGCTTTGTATAGTGTAAAATGCTACCATGAACTTGCACAATTAGGATAGAAATAAATAGTTTTATCATCTTATGAAAAGAATGAGAAAAACAAACATGGACAGGTTGTATGATGCCATTATTCTTAACCAAACTACATCAAGTCAAATGCAGTGCCTGCATTAAATTCTTGAAAAAGGGATGAAATATGTTCCGCCCACCATGTGTTTGTGCTGTAAACTATTGTCTGCTGAAAGCATGAAAACATTAAAATTCAAGAGACATTTAGAAACCTAATCTGTAAAATTCCTAAGCAAAATTCACCAATGTCTCTAAAAGGGAAGAAGGGAGAGTTTGTTGTGATAGTTTCATCAATGCAGGTTTGTGATTGCCTGGGTGTCGTGTCTTCCAGCTGTCTGTGTTTGCATGCGGGTTGACCAGGTTTAGTTTAACTCTGACCTCTGCATTGAAAGCAGACAGACAGTACTTTCTCAGGGTGAGAAAAACCCTCTCAAAGAAGTGAGTTCATGCTGCATTTACTCTCTGGACAACAACGTGGATGTGAGGAAAAACACTTGGTAATGCAAGTGATGCAATCGTGAGTTTAGGAATGAAACTCTAATCCGTAAAGCATGTGGCAATGTGGAAGACTTTACTGATCGGGCATCATGGCAGATCACCATCTAGAAGAGCCCTGTTAAAGGAATAGTTCAACAACAAAAAAATGGACATTTGCTGAAAAGAAAGATGTAGAATGTAGATGAGTTTGTTTCTTCATCAGATTTGGAGAAATGTAGCATTCCATGGATCCTCTGCAGTGAATGGGTGCCGTCAGAATGAGAGTCCAAACAGCTGATAAAAACATCACAATAATCCACAAACAATCCACACCACTCCAGTCCATCAATTATTGTCTTGAGAAGCCAAAAGCTGTGTTTTTGTAAGAAACAAATCCATCATTGAGACATTTTTAACTTCAAACTGTTGCTTCTGGCTAAAATGTGAGTACATAATCCATAATAACGCTTCCTCCAGTGAAAAAGTGGTCTGGTCTGAATCAGGAGAGAAATCTGCACAGATCAAACACCGTTTACAAGCCAATACTGCTCTAAACATATATGTGGGTGGGTTTTGATGTGAAAGGCAACAGAAGATAGACTTTTTCCACTGGAGGAAACATTATTATGGATTATGGACTCTAGTTAAAAATGTCTTAATGGATGGATTTGTTTCTTGCAAACATGCAGCTTTTGTCTTTGTGAGTATACTTGTTCACTTGGTGGTTATCAGAGATGCACCTGCATCTGAGAGTTCCAAAGGTCCAAAAAGACTTCAAATGATGAATGCTATTACTTAACATCAATGTAAAGAAGTAACACCCTAGCAAACACATAGCAACATGCTAAACAAACACAACGCACATTTTCTGCAGAACAGGTTCAAGTGTAGTTATTCCTTCACAGTTTTATGCAGTGTATTTCAGAAGCAATAAACCTGTCTAATGGAAAGCAGAAAGAGATTTATCATTTGGAAAAATCATTTTTACAGTGTTATAGTTCAAATCAAAAACCTTTTTTTCTTTAAATAAAATAAATATTAACTGAAAAAAAATATTAAAAATGTTATTTTATTTCCGAAAATTGCAATTTTTCTGATTTTGTTTATTGATGGATTAAAATAACTAAAACTGATATAAAGATTAATAAAAACTATACAAACATATTTGGACAAAACACTTAACAAAAAAGAAAGTGGGAAATATAAAAATAAAAAATAATTCAACTTTTATGAAAACTATAATATATTGATGAATTGTTAGCTTAAACTGAAACTACAACTACTAAAATGTTTTTAGTAATTAAAATTAAGTATAAATATTACATGAATATTAGAAATTGAATTTAATTAGAAACTTAAATGTGTTTTCGTTGAAGTATTAAAATTGCTCAAACTAAAATTGAAATAAATTGTATTATATTGAATATATAAATATAAATTGAAGCTAAATAGAAATAAACATTGACTAAAATATAGGTAACACTTTAGTATAGGGACCCATTCTCACTATTAACTCGTGTGGTTAATAATAGCAATAATAATAGCATGCCTATTATTAACATATTGGCTGTTTATTAGTACATAGAAAGCATATATTCTGCATGAACATATTCTACATCCCTAATCCTACCCAATATCTAAACTTAACAACTACCTTATTAACTATTAATAAACAGCAACGGTTTCAGCAGATGGAGCCAAATCAGCATAGCTGCATCTTTAGCTTGGAAATATTCCTGTGGCTCTGTGTTTGCAAAGCGTCATGAACTTGTAAAGACCCCATGACATGACCATGCGTGTTAGCTTTGAGCTCAGCTAGTTTATATGCATTTCAAATATCTCCCAAATATCTATTTCAAATAAATGTCTCAGTGTTATTATATAGTTAAAAGTGTCAAATTAAACCATAAAATAAAACATTTTACTGAAAATAAAATAAACATTAAATGAAATAAAATAAAATATGAAAATTTTTATTTTATTCCAGAAAATTGCAATTTTTCTGATTTTATGTTTATTGATGGATTAAAATAACTAAAACTGATATAAAGATTAATAAAAACTATACAAACATATTTGGACAAAACACTTAACAAAAAAGAAAGTGGGAAATATAAAAATAAAAAATAATTCAACTTTTATGAAAACTATAATATATTGATGAATTGTTAGCTTAAACTGAAACTACAACTACTAAAATGTTTTTAGTAATTAAAATTAAGTATAAATATTACATGAATATTAGAAATTGAATTTAATTAGAAACTTAAATGTGTTTTCGTTGAAGTATTAAAATTGCTCAAACTAAAATTGAAATAAATTGTATTATATTGAATATATAAATATAAATTGAAGCTAAATAGAAATAAACATTGACTAAAATATAGGTAACACTTTAGTATAGGGACCCATTCTCACTATTAACTCGTGTGGTTAATAATAGCAATAATAATAGCATGCCTATTATTAACATATTGGCTGTTTATTAGTACATAGAACGCATATATTCTGCATGAACATATTCTACATCCCTAATCCTACCCAATATCTAAACTTAACAACTACCTTATTAACTATTAATAAACAGCAACTTAGGAGTTTATTGAGGCAAAAGCTGTAGTTAATGGTTTGTTAATAGCGAGAATTGGACCTTAAAATAAAGGCCAAATTAAAAATATTAATAAATAATGTTATAGTATATAATTACTAATATAACACTTCCGGGAAAACAGACCAATAACAGGACTCTTTTTTTTGGCTAATAATTAGATTTTTATTCATCCATAGCAGAGATTTTGCTGGACACTATTATAAATTAAAGGCTAAATTGGCTATATTATTTAACAAAGGAACAAAACCCACTCCAAACTGCACTTGTGAAACCGTTCGACATTTCAGCGCATCAATTTGAGTACAGAAGCAGCCTGGTGCCCATGTTTGGGCTGAGGTCAAGCGCTGCTCTCCTCCGGTTCTTGGCCTACTTTAGCTGGAGGTGGATCAGGGACAGGGATTATCAGAGCCCGTCACACACACTTACAGTCCCACACAAAAGAGTGTCCAGAGACGAGGAAAACCCACGTGTCACCACGATATGAGCTCCTGTTTGTCTTTGTCCCATTTCCATAAAGAAGGCCTAAGATAATGCAGCGCTCCCTTTTATCCCTTCATGTCAGTGGATGATCTGCACTAAATGCTGGATTATAAGAAGGAATTGAATGGGATCTCGCAGAAATCCAGGCTCCTCAGGTTTAAGAGCGTGGGATCTGTTTTTCTACACACTGAACTGGTTCAGTTCAGCAACGAAATGATTGTGAGGTCGATTCAGCAGAAGCATCAGCAAAATATCTTTAATGCTGAACGTAAACTGCCAGGTCTGTGAGCAAAAATCTGTATAATGATCAATATGATTGGTTTTTGTCTGTTTTGACATGGGTTTGATTCCAAGGGAACTGAAAATGCATGTGCATGAATTGAAAAAGTAATAGGTAACACTTTAGAAAAACATTGCATTAATTAAAGGGGTGAAAAAAATGAAGAAAAAAGAGAGAGAGAAAAAAGACTAATTTACTCACCCTAATGTTTGTTCAAACCTGTATAAGTTTCTTTCTTCTGTTGTACACAAAAGAAGATATTGTGAAGAATGTTCATAACCAAACAGTTGACGGCAGCCATTGACTTCCATAGTGTTTTGTTCCATCCAATGAACAGTCAATGGCTACCAGCAACTGTTTGGTTACCAACATTCTTTAAAATATCATCCTTTGTTTTCAACAGAGAAAAGAAACTCATATGTGACCCTGAACCACAAAACCAGTCTTAAGTGTCAATTTTTCGAAATGGAGATTTATACATCATCTGAAAGCTGAATAAATACGCTTTCCATTGATGTATGGTTTGTTAGGATATGACAAGATTTAGCTGAGATACAACTATTTGAAAATCTGGAATCCGAGGGTGCAAAAAAATCAAAATATTGAGAAAATCACCTTTAAAGTTGTCCAAATGAAGTCCTTAGCAATGCATATTACTAATCAAAAATGAAGTTTTGATATATTTACGGTAGGAATTCAAAAATGAAATTATCTTCATGGAACATGATCTTTACTTAATATCCTAATGATTTTTGGCATAAAATGAAAATCTATCATTTTGACCCATACAATGTATTTTTAACTATTTGCTACAAATATCCCCATGAAACTTAAGACTGGTTTTGTGGTCCAGGTTCACATATTGGTTTGGAATGACATGAGAGTGAAACCATGATGACAGAATTAAATTTTTGGGGTGAACTGTCCCTTTAATTAGTTGTTTCGGTGCATTTGATCGCAACACACTTGCGCAACTCTAAGACTTTTATCTTTCTTCTCTGAGATGCAGCTTGTTCAGAAGCAGTTCAGTGACCCTTGCGGATCGTTCTTTCTCCGGCTGACAGGATGAGGCCCCCAGGGACCCGTGCTCTGCCCTTTGGGTTTGTCTTTGACCCACTGCCCTCCGGCTCACCCGCCTCGCACACGAGTGCCTCTCCACACCGGCCGGACGGCCCATCACCCGCACCGCTCCTCCAGGAAAGTGGGTCACGAGTCTGAGACTGTGGGATTATGGGCTGGGAGACGAGTGTGTGATTCTTAAATCCTGCTGCCCCTAAAAGAAAGAAAGGAAAAAAACACAACATGTCCCCCTCTTGACCCAGACCGGCTCCCCTTCCCAAAACAAACCCCCTCGGTCCGCTTCTCCTTTAGTTAGTGCGCATGAAAGACGTCACTCAATCTCCACGAAAACTATTCCAATAAACCACCAGAGGAAAAAAAATGAGGAATGTCCTCCTGCACCTACACCTGTGTGATTTGCAAAGCGCTGGATGAATTGTTTTCTAATCAAGAGCGGCTCAGCATTAATGACGTATAATAATGACACACTGATGAATGCGAGCTTTTAAACGGCTGACCCCGGAGCTCCTCACGGCAGCACATTCGTCCCGGATTCACTGACATGCTACAAATGAATTACACATAATAAATCCATTCATTTTAGAGCTGATTCGTTACATCCATCATTATGTGATTCAGTCCTGCTCTGATCCGTCTCTGATGACATTGCCCTGATGATTCTCTGAAAGACTCACTGCTGACTGAAGGATCTGAATGTGTTGCATGTTAAAGAACATTTGCTTAAAAAAATTATTTATATAGAAATGCCTTTATAAACATTAGTCAAAAATGAATGGCTGGATTTTGGTAATTATTTGGGACATTTTTGCATTTCTGATTTAGTCAGTGCTGGGTAGATTACTTACAATTTGTAGTCTGTTAGTGATTCAAAATTAAATTGCAAAAATAGTTAGTAACGTAATTCATTACATTACACGTTTGGTAATATAATACTCTTTTAGTTTACTTTTGACCTAACTCATTTATCGCATTGATTTAAATAGTATAATCTTGTATATTGACATAAAAATAGAGAAATTAAGATATTCTATTTGTTGTTATTAACAGCATGAATTAAACATTACATTATGTCAACATTAAGTTATGTCAACTACAGGGGGTTCCTTTTTTAATGAAAAGCTAGTAAATGAAATCATAAAAAAATTAAATTTAAATAAACAATTTCGTCATTAAAAGAAACACTTTCTAAAAAATATATATATATTATTTGTTTACCTGCATGTCATGTGACCATTAACTAACATCAGTCAACTGTGAACATGCAAATGTGTTAATTAATTAATATGAATATATTAATTAATTAACACATTTGCATTTTAAGTATTTTAAGTAAAAATATTAGGTTCAGCTGACAAAAAAGGGGGAATCCCTGCATTACATGTAAATAAGAAATAACATGAATTTGTGCATTTTAACTGTCACAGAGTCAGAACCATCACAGACCAATTACAACCCATCGTCACCAGATCAGCACGCTCCACCCTCTCGTTCACTTTCCCCGGAATTCTGATTCACTGCACCTGCACCTCATCATCAGCATTCACTATAAAATGTCACCTCCCCTGCAATCCCTTGTCTGGTCTCGTCCTTATGAACTCTACAGACTCCTTACCTGATATGATCCTATGCCTTGGAATTCTTACCTGTCATCTGTAATCCTTCATCTGCACTTCGTCTGCCTCTGATCCATTTCTCTGCAAGAGAGACATTCCCATAACTTCCAGCTAAATCTACATACTATCTGCATATTAATTGCTACACTCCATTCTGCATTCCTACTCAATTCCGTGCCTCTGTTCAATAAACTCTGTGCTTATACAACTCACCTGTGTGCATCCTTCTGTTGTGTGACATTAACGTGCATGTTTTAGTCATTTTGTTGTGTTTTTTGTCTTTTTTTTTATTGTTTTTAAAACTATAGTTTTTATGACTTTTTTTTTTATTAACGTCAGTTTATTTTTTTAGTTACTCTCTAAATTAAAATGATAAATATTGATGTGTCAACTAGTTGAAATAAGATTATTATTATTCATCTTTTATTTTTTTCAGTTAATGTTTGTTCAAGTTTAGTTTTAGTAATAATCATGCTCAAGTCCTACATTAATTTAATTCACCTTGACTGATCTCTGCTGAAGAGAAACTTTAATTGTCATATTTCACCCTGAAATCAAAATATTGTTTTGACATTGTGTTTTGTGAAATTAAGCACATTTCTCTCCAAAATTCGCATTACTGTAATGTAGAGAAATTCTAATTTCTTATTATTAATCTTATTATTAATAATAATAATTTTTAAAGTATAGCATGGGGGGGGG
>NW_015631070.1:553879-571715 GCF_001515625.1 Sinocyclocheilus rhinocerous | reverse complement strand
TTTTAAAGTTTTGGGGGGGGGGGGGGGGGGTTGTAACTGTCATGAAAATTATTGTAATGGTCCTAAAAATAGGCGTTGCTTTCTTTATGCAAATTATCATTTCTTTGTGGAGTGAAATATGACCTGGACAGGTTTTCATGATATTCATCTCTGATGATTTTTCTCTTATATAGACCAAACTATTTAGAAGCGATGACAGTAGATTCAGTCTTGAGTGAAAATATTCTGCCTTTTTTGTTTGTTTTCTGCAGGTAAAAGATCAGACCACCTACAGAAGAGCTCAGCCGCTCCAGAAGGACGTGTTAACTTCTCCTAAGGGCTTTGAACTTTGACCTCTCATAATGTGTCTGACCTGACCTGTGTTGTCTTTGCTCTTTTAGAGAAACTCAAAATAAAGAAGGGGTCTTAAGGGTCACTCAAAGCAACATGAAATATGGGGCAGTTGCACTGAGGAATAAAAAGCCCAGCGACAGCGCAGAGATTCCTCAGCGGTGGACAGTTGTGGCTTCGTATTGTTGCAGGATGAAGCCAGCGACACATGCTGGGCTGTAAATGTGTCGGCCGTGAGCTAAAGGCCATTGTTGTGGAGAGAGTCACAGCATTCTGCCTTTGTGCCATTATGTGCTCCATCATTAGCATCTCAATATTAGGAGGCTGATGTCAGTAGAAGTGCAGTCCCCCTGCGAACTGAGCAGCATCTCAAAACCCCTGCCATCTCATGAGACACTCACTGCACTGAGGTTCTGCATCAAACACCTACCAGGTTGTCAAGGGTTTGAGTCTGTAAATAACAGGGTTATTATAGTTAACTAAACTATAAACTGTAGTAAACTAAAACTAAATACTGAAATTAATAACAAATTACAAAAAGTTTACTAAAATACAGCAAATAAAAAACCTTGAAACTTATTCAAAACATTAATAAAAACTATAATGGTATCTCATTGATACTAAAATAACACTGATAAATAATTAGTCAAGGTTTGATGCTGCTGTGATGTTCTTTTGTACATAATCATGTTGATTTTTCTGTTTTTATTTACATTATCTACACTTTGTTTTACACTTTACACTATCTACACTTTGTTTTTATTTACACTAAAAATATATTTTTTAAATGTTTTAGAAGTCTCTTCTGCTCACCAAGGTTATATTTATTTGATCAAAAATACAGTAAAAATTGTGAAATATTATTTCAATTTCAAATAGCTATTTTCTATGTAAATATTTTGTAAAATGTAATTTATTCCTGTGATCAAAGCTGAATTTTCAGCATCATTACTCCAGTCTTCAGTGTCAAATGATCCTTCAGAAATCATTCTAATACGTCGATTTGCTGCTCAAGAAACATTTCTGAAAACAGTTGTGCTGCCAAATATTTTTGTGGAAACCGTGATACATTTTATTTTTCAGGCTTCGCTGATGAATAGATAGATCAACAGCATATATTTGAAATAGAAATATTTTGTAAGATTAGAAATGTCTTCACTGCCACTTTCGATCAATTTTTATGTCCTTGATGAATAAAAGTACACTTTTTTTTTTCTTTAAAATTCTTACTGACTCCAAACTTTTGAACAGAAGTGTATGCTTTAAAAACAAAACAAAAACTGCAGATTCAAATTAATATCATGAGTATGCAATGAATAAAATAAATGAATCTACCAAAAAAATGTATAAATAACAAATAATTATCAGACTGACTGACTGACACACATGCTTGTTGTTGATAATGAGTGAAGTGGTAGGTATCACTATCACCGCTGACTCTGTTTAACGGGGTTGTGCACCACAGCTAATCATATTCAGACAGTTACAGTAGGACACTAGTGAACAAAAGGCTCAATGGTGTCACCCTCAGGCTTCGCTGATGAATAGATAGATCAACAGCATATATTTGAAATAGAAATATTTTGTAAGATTAGAAATGTCTTCACTGCCACTTTCGATCAATTTTTATGTCCTTGATGAATAAAAGTACACTTTTTTTTTTCTTTAAAATTCTTACTGACTCCAAACTTTTGAACAGAAGTGTATGCTTTAAAAACAAAACAAAAACTGCAGATTCAAATTAATATCATGAGTATGCAATGAATAAAATAAATGAATCTACCAAAAAAATGTATAAATAACAAATAATTATCAGACTGACTGACTGACACACATGCTTGTTGTTGATAATGAGTGAAGTGGTAGGTATCACTATCACCGCTGACTCTGTTTAACGGGGTTGTGCACCACAGCTAATCATATTCAGACAGTTACAGTAGGACACTAGTGAACAAAAGGCTCAATGGTGTCACCCGTCCAGACCCGCCACGGCCCGCTGACCCTCTGAATGGTCAGCACACTGGCGGCGGTTGGGCAGTCAGGAACGCGCGGACAAGAGCGGTTGGGCAGTTTAGCCAGCTGCTCTGGAAGCCATCACTCGCCAATGAAACTGCCAGATGGACACACTTTCAGAACAATGAGAGTTTACTGCGCTATCGGCTAGGCTAACAGAGAGCCAGACATGCAGCCAAGGGCCACACGGGTCATCAACAAAGCCTCGAAACGTCCTGCTCGGACTGGGACGCAGCTTTTGGATGTCTAGTAAGAAAGTCATCTTCGCTTCCCCTTAAATAAACCCATGTTTCCATGTTGCAGTCTGGCTGGTGTTCCCTCAGACGGCAACAGGCTGAGTGTCCTGGGATCACCACTACATTGAGTAACCAAGCCTGTTTAATGAGGCGTGTGATTGGTGCCCTCCTTCCCCGCACAAGACGCTCCATTCAGAGGCGTGATTGATTATGACAGACACACAATGGAGAGCTGGTGTCAGGACCAGCATGCTCAACCTCGGACCACCGGACTCCAGCATCTATGCACACGCCGCTTGTTTACATGCTTAAGAACGCATGCATATGCGCAAGGACTTGTGCATACATGAAGATGACCTGTGTGAACTGGTCGTTTATGTCAACCCAGTAGTTTATTAAACCCAGTAATAATAACTGATCATTTAAAATTTGCACAAATATTGAAGCTGCATATGATATACTGAAAAGTATTTGGTGGGGAAACAATTTTCACTTTGAAATTGCAGGTACATTTTACAAATAAATACAAAGAAACGAAATTTTGGTGTAGAAAAGCTGAATCAGTATCACCTATCATGTTTTTTTTTTCTTTTAAAGCATATTCAAAAGAATCTTTGTTTTATTTTTACTTTGAAAAATTTTTCTTAGACATTTCTATTAAATATCACAAACATTTACAAAGAAATGAACTTAGCATAACATTATTAAATAGAAAGACTGAAATAGTAAAGCATACTCCAATAATTTTAATTACATCTAATTTTTTTTTACAGTGTACTGTTATTAAACTCTTATACTAGTTATGCTAGTTTATGTTTTGCTGGAATACTGCACAGTACATACTGTATACTTGGACAAAAGTAGTATGTGAAACAACAATAAACATGTCACACGTGTGTTATGCTGCATGTTTAATTTAGCAAGTGGCATCCATTTGATGATGTTTATTTTACAATTCTGTCACATTTTATATTAGGGGGCCTTATGTACTTATCCATTTGATACAATATATTATGTTCATACAGTACATGTCATTATATTTCAAGTACTTGTGTTTAATTAGCATGTGTAGTTACTATACCTTTAACCATAACCCAAACTTTACCCCAAAACCTAACAACTATAACCCTTAAAACCCTAGCCTTAACCCTACCTTTACTTTTAAACCTAACCATACCACAAACTCATTAGCAGTAAATGTGAATTTTCACTTTGAAATTGCAGGTACATTTTACAAATAAATACAAAGAAACGAAATTTTGGTGTAGAAAAGCTGAATCAGTATCACCTATCATGTTTTTTTTTTCTTTTAAAGCATATTCAAAAGAATCTTTGTTTTATTTTTACTTTGAAAAAAATTTTCTTAGAAATTGCTATTAAATATCACAAACATTTACAAAGAAATGAACTTAGCATGACATTATTAAATAGAAAGACTGAAATAGTAAAGCATACTCCCATAATTTTAATTACATCTAATTTTTTTTTACAGTGTACTGTTATTAAACTCTTATACTAGTTATGCTAGTTTATGTTTTGCTGGAATACGGCACAGTACATACTGTATACTTGGACAAAAGTAGTATGTGAAACAACAATAAACATGTCACACGTGTGTTATGCTGCATGTTTAATTTAGCAAGTGGCATCCATTTGATGATGTTTATTTTACAATTCTGTCACATTTTATATTAGGGGGCCTTATGTACTTATCCATTTGATACAATATATTATGTTCATACAGTACATGTCATTATATTTCAAGTACTTGTGTTTAATTAGCATGTGTAGTTACTATACCTTTAACCATAACCCAAACTTTACCCCAAAACCTAACAACTATAACCCTTAAAACCCTAGCCTTAACCCTACCTTTACTTTTAAACCTAACCATACCACAAACTCATTAGCAGTAAATGTGAGAATCTTCCAGAACAACATGTAGTTATACACTAAACCCATAGTTTTGTGTTACATACAGTCTACATAATAGTAATACATACATAGGCCACCTGATATAAAGTGATCATTTTATTACAATTTTGTGTACGATATCTTAATTTTTAGCAGTCCGATCAAATTATGAGCCACGATAGAGAAATTGAGCATCATGATGGATATTACTTCAGTTGTCACACTGAAAATGGAAAATCAAATCAACCTAACATTAATTCATACCAACATCACTAAATGTAATGGGTTATTACAAGTAAAAATAACTCTTTAAGGTAACAAATGCATATTGTACAAAATTATAATGCTCATTTTGGCAAATCATGCAGATATTAAGTGCATGCTGCTGACAAATGGCATGTCATTATGATATTTGGAGCATAGCCACCACATTTTTATATCTTTATAATGTAAAACTCTTAATAGTGAACTCGTAAAACAAGTTTTGTTTGTCGTTTGATAACATTGCTAAATATTTAATAAGAACATTATGAATATCATTTGTAATTAATCCGTGATTAAGTTTAAAGGCATAGTTCACCCAAAAATTATATTTTGAAGAATGTAAGTAACCAGTCATTTGCTGGTAGCCATTGACTTCCACAGAATGGGAAAAATACTATGAAAGTCAGTGGCTACCAGCGACTGTTTGGTTACCAACATGATCAAATGATGACAGAATTTTCATTTTTGGATAAACTATTAATTTTAGATGAACTATCAATGTGATTTTAAGAAAAGAGCATCAATCTGTAGTATAAAGAAAGTTTATGCAATGTTTAGGTGTACAGTGATTAATACACACACAACACTAGATTGTTCTGCTCTTGTTTTCTCTGTAATGGTTTCATGGCTTTTGGCAGCTCTTAGCATCACTATGTTTCTGCGCATGTGCTGTTCCTCAAGCATGCTGTAAATTCATAACGACCCTGCAATCAATATCCGCATGCAGTAATGCACCGCTTACGTATGCAAAGAAGCTCCGCGCCTCGCTTTGAATTTACAGAGCAAATCAGGCTTTTCTTAGGAAACTCCTTAATCTTATTTAGGATATTTAGAGCGCATATACATTAGTGAAGTAAAGGAATGGAAATCATATTTCAAATCTGCCTTTCAATACTCACAGGTCATCGTTACAGATTGTTAACTTGATTTGTGGCCTGAGCTTCCGGGCACCTGCTGTTTTATATCCACCCCGCCAGCACATTTATTTTCACCACTATGATATGATGATGCGTTTCAAAATATTAGCAGATTTAGAATGGATAATATCTTGGACAGAATTTAAGACTTACACTTACACACTTATAGATGAGAGAGAGAGAGAGTGAGTGTGTGTGTGTGTGTGTGTGTGTGTGTGTGTGTGTCTTAAAAAGAGGCAGGAGATGCTAAAAGACTCTCTGGCTGCCATCTTTACTGTATGTATGCGAGTGGGTTTAGTTTATATTGCTCGTAAACCCAGCATGACTGAATAACTGTGATTGCTACTCGTGGTACGAAGGAAACTTGCAAATCACACTGCCATTGAATTCCTGGCCTTGCTTTTATATGAATAGTTCACCCAAAAATGAAAATGTGCTGAAAATGTCCTCATCCTCTGGCCATCCAAGATGTAGATGAGTTAGTTTCTTCATCAGATTTGGAGAAATGTGGCATTCCATCACTTGCTAACCAATGGATCCTCTGCAGTGAATGGGTGCCGTCAGAATGAGAGTCCAAACAGCTGATAAAAATATCACAATTATCCGTAAGTAATCCACACCACTCCAGTTCATCAATTAACATCTTGTGAAGCCAAAAGCTGTGTGTTTATAAACTAAACTGCATTAAGACGTTTTTAACTGCAATACAAGTCCATAATCCATAATAATGCTTCCTCAAGCGAAAAAAAAAATCAATCTCCTTGTCTTCTCACATCAAAACCCACCCACTTATTTGTTTAGAGCTGTTTTGGACTGTAAATGGTGTTTGATCTGTGCAGATTTCTCTCCTGATTCAGACCAGATGACTTTTTCACTGGAGGAAGCATTATTATGGATAATAGACTTGTATTTTAGCTGAAAGCACCGGTTTGAAGTTAAAAACACCATAATTATGGATTTGTGCCTTTCAAACACGCAGCTTTTGGATTCACAAGATGTTAATTGATGGACTGAAGATGTGTGGATGACTTGTGGATTGTTGTGATGTTTTTATCAGCTGTTTGGACTCTCATTCTGACGGCACCCATTCACTGCAGAGGATCTATTAATGAGCATGTGAGGTAATGCTTCATTTCTCCAAATCTGATGAACAAACAGACTCATCTACATCTTGGGTGACCTGAGGGTGAGGACATTTTCAGCAATTTTTTTTTCTTTTTTTGGTGAACTGTTCCTTTAAAAGATACACAGCAGAAACTACACAGAGTTGAAGGCGTGGCTTTGGTTTATTTGGAATATGATGCATCCGCTTTCATCTGGTCCTGTTTCTCCAGATGACTCTATCACCCGACGGTCCTCAAAAAGAGATGTGGAGACCATTGATGTTTGCAGCCCTTAAATGCACAATCATTTAAAAAAGCTGGACATTCCACTCCAGAATAATATAGAGTTTTGATCTGCTGTGTGCTCCTCACAACACAAGGATCTTCAAGTGTCTCTCGAGCTCAGAGGACGTGCTATTTCCTGCATGTGTGCGATGAGCTGAAGCTCTGCCACCAGGCCGCACACGCCGGGGCAAATGCCACAGAGCTCTATTAAAGCCTGATTGAAATGGCTCTGTAAGTGGGTCCCAGGTGCATTAACGCTATAGCAATTTACTGAAATCGAGTGAAACAAGAGGCACAGCGCAGAGACAAGAGCTGAGATGCTCTGAGAGAGATGCTCTGTTGAGGGAGTGTATTGGTAAGATGCTAGTAGGTCTGAGTTTCTGAGTGTGTCAAAAGGCCAGCTGTGTTTGTGTGTGTGTGTGTGCGTGTGTGTGTGTGCGTGCGTGCGTGTGTGTGTGATAGGTCATAGATGCCACCAAAGGACAATTAAAAAAGTGAATTGTGTAAATTGTGTAAAAAGTGTAAATTTATCATGTAATATTATCCATTATCAACTATAACATCATTACTGCCAGTGTAATTGTTAAACCATCATTGTTTGATATGATGTCTGATATGACTATTTAAAATATATTTTAATTTGATCTGTATTACAGGAAGTTATCTCTGATGTACACAAAAACATATTTACATGTATGTCTTCTGGTATATCTGTGGTACCTTTTTTTCCTTTTCTCATTAATATCTATAACAATGACAAACGTGTTATTTATTTATTTATTTAATTTTGCTTTACATTTGAATAATCATAATTTAGAATAAACATGATTTAGACAAACAGGCATGTCAGCACTTTTTACAGTGCAGAAAACAAACATTTCTCTAATTTGTTTGTTTGTTTGTTTGTAGTAGTTGAAGTTGTATGAACATACAACATTTTGCTTTAAATTTTAATGACAGTTTTAATGGCAGGGATCCTTTTGTGCCAGACTTGTTGAAACAGGCTTACGATGGAAGGTTAAATTAAGATTATTAAATAAAACAGACAGACAGACAGACATATAGATAGATAGATAGATAGATAGATAGATAGATAGATAGATAGATAGATAGATGATGTATTTGTTTGTGGTGGATGAATGTCGTAAGAGAATACTTTTTGCTTTGATTTTCATAATCTTAATTTAACCTTCCAATAACGTGACAGGGACCGTTTTGTTCGATAATCTTAAAAGGACTTAGAACGCTCTGACAAACGTGGTATTTATTTATTTATTTAATTTTGCTTTACATTTGAATAATCATAATTTAGAATAAACATGATTTAGACAAACAGGCATGTCAGCACTTTTTACAGTGCAGAAAACAAACATTTCTCTAATTTGTTTGTTTGTTTGTTTGTAGTAGTTGAAGTTGTATGAACATACAACATTTTGCTTTAAATTTTAATGACAGTTTTAATGGCAGGCTTTCTTTTGTGCCAGACTTGTTGAAACAGGCTTACGATGGAAGGTTAAATTAAGATTATTAAATAAAACAGACAGACAGACAGACAGACAGATAGATAGATAGATAGATAGATAGATAGATAGATAGATAGATAGATAGATAGATGATGTATTTGTTTGTGGTGGATGAATGTCGTAAGAGAATACTTTTTGCTTTGATTTTCATAATCTTAATTTAACCTTCCAATAACGTGACAGGGACCGTTTTGTTCGATAATCTTAAAAGGACTTCAACAGAACGCTCTTTAATTATAATTCTTATGTTTCTTTTGTCATAGGATAAAATTAACGACCCTGAATCGTCACTGAAAAAAGACGTTGTTCACTGTCTGTCCGCCCGTGGGTGGCGATGGTCCGTGGATGTTTTTATCTCCAGTCTCTGACCGTGTCAGATGGACACGTTCCGTTTGAGATGACTCGGAGACACGCGTGGAGGCGGGGTGGGGTGCATTGGGTGGGGGTGTCGGTCGGTGTGTTCACGCCTCTGTAGGAACTCTTTCAGCACCGCGGACAGAGACACACACACACGTGACGCGCTCCGCTCCTGCGCTTTTGTGATGCTAAACAACTGCAGGTCATCAGGATTCCTCCTCCCTCAGACATCCTGAACAACACAGCGACTCAATCTAGACATTTGAAAAGTTGTAGAGCCCCGAAACACCGAGGGACCGCCGCCCGGGCCGTTTTCTGTGAATTATTTTGTTGGGCCGCTCTTATTTGTTTTATTTTTCCCCACTCATTTTAAACAGTCCTATATTGTTTTTCTTTTATATATATATATATATTTTTTTTTTTATCTCCTATTAGTTTATTTTCATTTGCGTCAGAATGTTGTTAGAACATCCGGGATCAAGCTGTCAAAATGCTGGGAATTACACCAGATACAGTTCGAGTCAAGGTAAGAGAGCTATTTCTCTACATTAGTTTAACGCAGATTCCTTTGTGCTGTTTAATATGGAAATCGACTAGAAAACTGACAAGCTTCCAATGAGCTTTGACATGTCATCGAAAACACAAGAGCAACAATCCGCCGGTACTTCTTTACAAAATATAGGCTACTATTAAAGCTTGTAATATTTATCATATACGCGTCGTAGACGGCCTGTTTGAGTGGAAATTGTAAATGCATTTTATCTCTCACTCAAAGACGGATAAATGTTCTTATGCACTACATAATAAATTAACTTTAATATTTTTACTTAATAAGTACAGCCTAATGTCATTGGAGATCCTATTTAAGACCCTGAAATAATTTTATTCCCGACTTCAAGTATTAGTATTAGTATTAGTATTAGTATTAGTGCATTCGAAATTATACGAAAAGCTTAGGCTAGTAGCCTATTACACATCTACATGTAACGCATTTTAACGTCTAAAGTACCGTTTGCTTCAGCTCAAGAGCCCTACACAGCTAAAGCGGTTAAGGAGAAGTAAATGGCTCTTCGCTGAACCTCATGAACCCTTCTGAAGAGTGTTTGGTGGATGAAGCGTTACTCTGGAGGTCAAGGGTTTGTGGAGTTTCTGCATTAGACACATACATTCACAAGCACGTAATACTGATAGTCTTGAAAAAGTCGTCTTTTTCGACAAACTAACAACTGTTCCTGCTCCGAACATTCACCTGTCGGACGCCGTATGAATATGTAATGAGCAACATTGTTAGCGCGTGGAACAGATGTGAAGCGCACGCGGTCACGGTTGTCATGAGAGACCCACGAGCGGACCGAAGCTCCGTCCGCGAGACCAGCAGGTATCGGGTTTCCCTCAACAGGTGCAGCACCTGAACCAGAGGAGACCCGGTTTAGGGCTGTTCTGGAGAGTTAAACCTGGAGTATAATATTAATGTGTTTTCTCAACACATTCTGTCTTTGAGACGCGAGAGGCTTGGTTTTCTTTAATGACACTGTTTTACAATTGTCGTGTTACACATATGTTGATAATTATTAATTAGGCTATTATAGTAACAATACGTAGCCTAAGTATTAGCAGCTCTACAAATTAATTGTTCGGTAACTACAAGTTGTCACTTAGGCCTATGTACCTACATACGCAGTAAAATTGTCACTATCAAATATAGCAAACTTTAACAAATATTTAAAAAAATAATAATAAAATAAAACAAGTGATGTTGTTATAGAGCTGTCAAAATTACGTGGTCAAAAATTGTTGTCAAAAAAATCGCGCTTTTCAGTCGTGAGATTTTGTTACATCAAAGGTGAACAGGTCAATATGACATAAAAATGATAAATCTGAAAGTAAGGAGGAACATTGCGGCACCTTTCGCCGATATGTGCTTCATAAAGTGTGGAAATCCAAGCAAATGTGGCATTGATTTTGAGTTTATCATGCGGCGGCCGCAGTGCCACTAAAGCTGATTTCCCCAGACACAGCAGATCAGTATCGATAACATTCATCTGGAGCTTGAGCAGCTCGATCAGCATTTCACACAACTGTCCTCTCTTTCCTACAGCAAACAGTTGTCTGACCCAAATCGATGTAGAGAAATGGAATGATCTGGATTGAAAAGTTCACAGTTTATGTGCATCTCAAAGGGACATGATTCATTTTCGCTTTGTAGAAGCAAAAGCATTGCGCCAAACTTACAGGTTGATAAAAAGTGCATTGGTCAGAAACAGATTCATTTGTAGGCCTGTTGTTTGCGTTGACATCATGTGAAAAACTTTCTACAGCTGGGCGTTGTAATAATTAATTCGCTTTGCATTTTTGCATTAATTACGTTTAGTAGGCTATCTGTTTGCATCGGTGTCAAGATTTCTTGTCCATCAAAAGTAGATACAACTATATCATTCAGCTGAGAATAACAAATAAGAAGACAAGCGGAGAAATTGTTTGATTTAAATGACGCCAATTTCATCGTGTGTGTCTATCGAAAATAATTCAGACACTGATATGTTTACCCTAATTAGACTTTTTACTTTTAAGTAAACAGCTAAATGCATTAGAAATGTGTCAGTACGCATATTTCTAGTCTTTCTTGTGTATTCGCATGTTTCTTCTTTAATTGCAAATGTAATGGGTGTATTTTGCCAGTATGCTTTACGCACTGTGACAGGGTGTATTTTGAATACTTCAGATCTAGATCAAGATGGGGATTTGACAGGTGCGCATGTTTGTGTGATGGACACACACCTGCTTTTGGGAAACACAGTCGCCATCGTTCGCAGCTAATGAGGGCATCATATGACACATTTATGGAAAATAGCGTGAAGAATATTTGTGCGTCTCTCGCGCAAAAGTACTAAAAGGATTATGTGGGCAGTGAATATTTTGTGGACGTTTCTCACAGAAACTCCGTGAGGCTGTTGTGCTGGTTTTGTCCAGGTGATGCTCATCTGTTTTATCAGTCACCAGAGTAACGGGGCGGCGTTTCTATTGCGCATCAAGAGCCACAAGACGCAGAAAGTCGCCGCGCGATGGATGTGTTTCTGGCACGCGCGCGTCTTCTGCCAATTGTGCGCTACATATAACGCTTAGATAGTTATATTATCGCACGCGTTTTGTCTTTCTTTATCGGAATAATGAAAATGGAGCAGAATAAGGCTCGGGATTCGCCGAAAGAGCCGTCCTCTCATCACACGGAGATGCTGCTGGCTTTACTCACGCAGAGAGAGGAGTTACGGAAAGGTACAGCCGACATCAGAGCACGGAAGAAACTTACAGATCAATTCAGATCTAGAAAAATATGAAGCACCTCAGAGTATTAGTCCAATCTTGCGTGAGTTGCACATTTGCTGAAAGCTTGTAATTTAATTAGCCTTACATTTGAAAAATGCACTTTAGGTGACTGTTGTTTAATGCTCTTTGTGTTTAATTTTAATAGATGAATTGTAATTGTGGAGTAGATCTTTTCTCAGTAGAGTTTATTTCTCCTGCATGCGTAACGCTTTTCGTGCCGCTCTAATGCTCTGGATTAGGAGTGATTGTGTTTCTGTGGGATTAAATCTTAAACAGCGGCTCACAACAACATATGTCTGCGTCTTTCTGTTTCCAAAAATCGGCAACATTTCCCATTTTGGACTTTGACGCGCATGAAAGATATCAAGGTGCAAAATCGGGGTTTGATCAATCGCGCCTAGGTGGAAAGTCCTTGGTGTACAAATAGGCTACATTTTAGAAAACGAAATAAAACGAAAACATTACAGTGAGTGTTGAGAAATAAGGACAATTTCCCCGAAACAGCCCGTCATTCTGAGTGAAGGCTGCAGGGGGACAGAAACTATTCCAGACGCTATGTTTGAACGAAAAATGTGAGATTTCTGCCCTTTATAGACTAATAATTAGAGCTGTAGGTTGATTGAATAATTGATAGGTACTCGTGCACCTGTTCATGACGTGTGTGTTGATGTCAGAGAAGCAGCTGCACGCTCAAAGACACTTGATTTGCCAGATAAAACGCGCCTCGGCCTTATTTATTGAATTGTTATTGTTATTAATAAGAACATTTCGAGGAGTGAGTGGATCGTGGTTTCATTTCATTTTAATCAGAATTTGACCAAATTTGTTAGAGCAAAGAAGATGTAATCAAAGGTGTGTTTTCTGGATATTTATGACAGTCATATGGGTACAGAGAACTGTTAAGGACACCCACAGAGCAAGCGGGTTCTCGAAATTGAGCATTTAGCTACTTATCAACATAAGCACATGAAAACTGCTGTTTTGAGGACAACGTAAATAATAATAATAATAATAGTGTGTGGCTATTTATTGTTATTGTTATATTTGTTCATGTAGTTGATTTTATTTGATGTGCTTTATGTACCTGTGTAATGGAAAGGGTGTTGCTTTTTATTCAAGTCTTTATACAAGCTTTTTAAACAAAGACAGACTTAAGATTTACATCATAAATACTTAAGTACACAATACTAAATGAACACATTAAAATTCTCCGTTTTACGTTGTTAAAGAGAATGATTACTTTAATAAAAGCTCGTCTGTTTACCGGTGTGGTTTACTGTGACCTTGAATTGCATTGTGATTTATCACAAGACTGTGCTTACATGCTGTAATATTGTATAATAATAATAATAATAAATAATATCATATACATATAATAATATAAAATACATATAGGCCTATAAATCCTATGTAAACAAGTAATTGTTAACTGTGATGTTACTTTATTGCACAAGCTTTGCATTGATGATAGCACGAAAGACCATTTGACAAAAATAAATATATAAGCAAACAAACAAATAAATAAACCTAATGAGTGAAAACCTCCAATGTTCAAACCAAAACTACGCCCTTGACAATACAGCAAAGAATTAGAATTATTAATCATTTAATAATAATAATAATAATTAGTATTACGCTTAAATGATCTCTCTCTCTCTCTCTCTCTCTCTCTCTCCTCTCTCTCTCTCTCTATAGAGAATTATATATATATTGTAATTTGTAATATTAATGGATATGTTTAGTAAATAAAACCACACTGAAAAACAAATTAAATGCATATCATAATCAAAGCACGAATGAAAGCGACGTTCATCACTTAAATAAAGCGAAATTACTCGGTCAGGGCAACAAATATCCGTCGTCTTTTGCATGTTTTGTCTTTTTTAATTTTTTTAATGTTTTTAAAAAACCTTTTTTTTTTTGCAAAAAGGTTCATGATGCATTTCATTCTGATACAGTATTTGATATTAACCGCTTTCTTGTTTTTTTCTACTTGCAGATATTCCAGTTTGCGCGGGCTGTAACCAGCACATAGTCGATCGTTTTATCCTGAAAGTTTTGGATCGACACTGGCACAGCAAATGTCTGAAATGCAGCGACTGTCAGTCTCAGCTGGCCGACAAATGCTTCAGTCGAGGCGACAGTGTCTACTGCAAAGACGACTTCTTCAAGTCAGTCCTTCTTCAGCACTTGTTTCATATCGTTCACACTCACGCTTCGGGTGCCATCTGACCGGTGTTTGACCGTATTTTGCCTGCAGGAGATTCGGGACCAAGTGCGCTGCGTGTCAGCAGGGCATCCCGCCGACACAGGTGGTCCGGAGGGCGCAGGACTTCGTGTATCACCTGCACTGCTTCGCCTGTGTCGTATGTAAGTCTCTCTCTCTCTCTCTCTCTCTCTCTCTCTCCTCTCTCTCTCTCTCTATAGAGAATTATATATATATTGTAATTTGTAATATTAATGGATATGTTTAGTAAATAAAACCACACTGAAAAACAAATTAAATGCATATCATAATCAAAGCACGAATGAAAGCGACGTTCATCACTTAAATAACGCGAAATTACTCGGTCAGGGCAACAAATAGCCGTCATCTTTTGCATGTTTTGTCTTTTTTTATTTTTTTAATGTTTTTAAAAAACCTTTTTTTTTTCGCAAAAAGGTTCATGATGCATTTCATTCTGATACAGTATTTGATATTAACCGCTTTCTTGTTTTTTTCTACTTGCAGATATTCCAGTTTGCGCGGGCTGTAACCAGCACATAGTCGATCGTTTTATCCTGAAAGTTTTGGATCGACACTGGCACAGCAAATGTCTGAAATGCAGCGACTGTCAGTCTCAGCTGGCCGACAAATGCTTCAGTCGAGGCGACAGTGTCTACTGCAAAGACGACTTCTTCAAGTCAGTCCTTCTTCAGCACTTGTTTCATATCGTTCACACTCACGCTTCGGGTGCCATCTGACCGGTGTTTGACCGTATTTTGCCTGCAGGAGATTCGGGACCAAGTGCGCTGCGTGTCAGCAGGGCATCCCGCCGACACAGGTGGTCCGGAGGGCGCAGGACTTCGTGTATCACCTGCACTGCTTCGCCTGTGTCGTATGTAAGAGGCAGCTGGCCACAGGTGACGAGTATTACCTGATGGAGGACAGTCGACTGGTGTGTAAAGCTGATTATGAGACCGCCAAACAGAGAGGTACGTGCACACGCGACACCTTTGTTTATTCAGCAGATGTTTATTTTTGTAAGAGAAAATCAGAGAAGTTAGGCTACCTCAAGCGCAGTTTTGTATGAGCAGGCACAGTTGCCTAAGTCTTCATTGTTTTACTTCTTTCATTCGATGACCTCACATTGATTGGCCGCTTTTAACTCTGAGCTTAATCTCGCTGGTCGTGGGCTCGTCCATAAACATTTGACCCGGCTCAGGTAATTGCGAACTCGCCAGCCTCCAAATCGATAAGTGCCAACGCCATACAGAAGCGTTCTAGTGAGCGCTGTACACACGCACTAGAGCTGATCTATGGAGCCAGAGAGACACAATCTGCATTCAGGGCAGTTTTCAGACAGATTCAGCGCTTTAATACTGGACAAATCGGACTGCGTAGTGATTTATTTGGAAATGGAGTCTGGAAAGGCCTTTAGCGTCATCCGTTGAGTCGATAAACTCACGTTACACAGCTCATCACTGAATATGTGCGTTCTAAATGTTCAAAACATGCGTTTCAGTTGACATTCATAGAATAGAATAGAATAGAATAGAATAGAATAGACATTGAGACACAATCTGCATTCAGGGCAGTTTTCAGACAGATTCAGCGCTTTAATACTGGACAAATCGGACTGCGTAGTGATTTATTTGGAAATGGAGTCTGGAAAGGCCTTTAGCGTCATCCGTTGAGTCGATAAACTCACGTTACACAGCTCATCACTGAATATGTGCGTTCTAAATGTTCAAAGCATGCGTTTCAGTTGACATTCATAGAATAGAATAGAATAGAATAGAATAGAATAGAATAGAATAGACATTTAAAAATAAAGGCTCCAAAAGGGGGTATTCGCAACAGTGCCACAGAAGAACAATTTTTGGTTCCCCAAAGAACCCTTTAGCTTAAAAAAAACGTTTTTTTCTTATTGTGAAAACATAAAGAACATTTAGTGCAAAAGAAAGATGCATGGATGTTAAAGGTTCTTCATAGAACCATCTATGAAAATAAAGAGATTATTTAAAGAATAGAAAACGGCCATTTTTAAAATAGAATAGAATAGAATAGAATAGAATGGAATGGAATGGATGATAAAACGAGCATACATCTCGAAATGAGAATAGATTCTAATGTCTATAAGAAATAAATTCGTTTGTTAAATTAAAATATGTTTCTTATATTACAGAGACGGAACGCTCGTTGTGAATTATTTAGGAAAGGGGTCTGGAAGAGACCCTGAGCATCATTCATTGAGCAGATAAACTTACAGTACACTGAATAACTGCATTCTAAATGTTTGATACAGGCCTTCAGTGCCTTCACCTCACCGACGCTCAGATTCGAATAAAATAGAACGTATAATGTGCAATTGTTTCTGTAAAGATATTATAACTTGACTAGCATTCGTTTAACCTAATAATAATAATAATAATAATAATAATATAGTTTTGACTGGAATAAAGTTAGATATTATTTGAAATGCGTTTACATTTGTTACCTTAAAGAATAGAATAGAATAGAATAAAATAGAATAGAATAGAATACATAGTCATAATTTAAGAAGAGTATGCCTTAATGATGCCGTATCAATTAACATAAAGGTGTAGCCTGATTGTAGAATTAGAAATAAATTCGTTTTTATAAATCAAAATATGTTTCTTATATTACAGAGGCGGATTCGACAGCAAAACGCCCGCGCACAACAATCACCGCCAAACAGCTGGAGACGCTGAAGAACGCGTACAATAACTCACCGAAACCCGCGCGCCACGTGCGGGAGCAGCTGTCGTCGGAGACTGGTCTCGACATGCGGGTGGTGCAGGTAACAGCTACATCTACATCACACCTACAGCTCATTCTCAACACAACAAATGTGCAATACAACAGAACTACACCACAAAAACGCGCGGTTATTTATCTCACCCTTAAAAATGCAACTTTCTGCGTGACATTAAATAATAGATTTGAATTGAATAAAAAAAGGTAATAGCCTAAATGTTACCACACTAAGCACATTTGTGTAGGTTCACTGACAATGAAGTTAACTGAAATTAAAACACTAAATGAAAAATAGTCATTAATAATACTAAAGAAAAAAAACATATAGCATATAAGACGCCTAGCCCAGCTGACTGCGACTTGGACGTATAAAATTATAATATTCATAGGATATCCAATATGCAATATGTAATTGTTCCCTGTAATATTTTCACGCTATTATTCACAAAAAAAATGTAACGTATCATCTATTTACATATATATACATATATACATAATAAATATACACAGTACACATACACATATTATGTAAACAAAAACTTTTATTTTGTATGCAATTAATCGCGATTAATCATTTGACAGCACTAAT
>NW_015631070.1:534613-546598 GCF_001515625.1 Sinocyclocheilus rhinocerous | reverse complement strand
AAGTTGGGTTGAAACAACCCAGCATTTTTTAGAGTGCATATCATCGTTTATTCAGCAGATGTTTTTTTTTTTTAAGAACATGTGTTTGTTTTTAAAAGAGAAAATTAGAGAAATTAGTTTTGTTTGAGCAAGCGCAGTTCCCAAAGTCTTAATTGTTTTACTTCTTTTATTCGATGACCTCACATTGATTGGCCGCTCTCAACTCTGAGCTTAATCTCGCTGGTCGTGGGCTCGTCCATAAACATTTGACCCGGCTCAGGTAATTGCGAACTCGCCAGCCTCCAAATCGATAAGTGCCAACGCCGTACAGAAGCGTTCTAGTGAGAGCTGAACACACGCACTGGAGCTGATCTATGGAGTCAGAGAGACACAGTCTGCATTCGGGGCAATTTCCAGCCAGATTCAGCGCTTTAATACTGCACAAATCAGACTGCCTAGTGATTTATCTGGAAATGAAGTTTGGAAAGGCCCTTAGTGTCATCCACTGAGTAGATGAACTCACGTTACACTGCACATCAATGGATATGTGCATTCTGAGCGTTCAATAAAGGTGTTTCTGTCGAATAGAATAGAATAGACATTTAAAAATAAAGTCTCAAAGGGGGTTTTCGCAGCGATGCCGCAGAAGAACAATTTTTGATTCCCACCCCCCAAAAAAAAAAACATTTCAGTGAACAGTTCTTAAAAAGTTTTCATTTTTTCGTAGTGTGAAGAGAGAGAGACAATTTTTTAAATTTGAATAATCTAAAAACCTTCCACAACTAAAGAACCGTTTGCGCAATGGAAAACTTCCGTAAAGATTCGTCATGGAACCAATCGCTGAAATTAAAAAAAAAACTTTTTAGGCCTAAAGAATAGAATAGAATAGAATAGAATAGAATAGAATCGATGATAAAAACGTGCATTAACCTCGAAATAAGAATAAATTCTAATGTCTAATAAGAAATAAATTCGTGTTGTTAAATTAAGATGTTTCTTATATTACAGAGACGGAACGGTCGTTGTGAATTATTTAGGAACGGGGTCTGGAAGAGACCCTGAGCGTCATTCATTGAGCAGATAAACTTACATTACACTGAATAGCTGCATTCTAAATGTTTAATTCGGACCTTCAGTGCCTTCCCTTCACCGGCGCTCCGATTAGAACAGAATATAATGTATAAATAGAATGCATAAATTGCAATTGTTTCTATAAGGATTTAATTAGTCCGTCTAAACGAATTAAAATAATAATACTAATAAACAAATGTACAATAATAAATAATAAAGTTAGATATTATTTGAAATGCATTTACCTTTGTTATATACCTCAGAAAACAGAATAGAATAGAATAGAATAATTTAAGAAGCGTATTACGCCTTAACGGTGCCGTCTCAATTAGCATAAATATATAGCCTATAGTTGTAGAATAATAAATAAATAAATTCGTTTGTGTAAATCAAAATGTGTTTCTTATATTACAGAGGCGGATTCGACAGCAAAACGCCCGCGCACAACAATCACCGCCAAACAGCTGGAGACGCTGAAGAACGCTTATAATAACTCACCGAAACCCGCGCGACACGTACGGGAGCAGCTGTCCTCAGAGACCGGCCTCGACATGCGGGTGGTGCAGGTAACATGCTACATATATACTACACATACAGCTCTTTCTCAGTCCATTCAAATGCAGTGCATGAGTATTACAACAGAACTACACCGCGAAAACGCGCGGTTATGTATCTCACCCTTAAAATGTAGCTTATAGTCGTTTCGTGATATGTAATAAATGTTACCACACGAAACACATTTGTTTAGGTGAACTGACAATGGAGTTGAAATTAAGACACTAAATGAAAAATATTCATTAATAATACTAAAGAAAAAAAACATGTCGCAAATAGGAAAACACGCGTAGCCCAGCTGACTATAATATAGGCTACTATTCAATTATAATATTCATGTAATATATTCATTATGTATTATTCCGTTATATGTTTTACGCTATTATTCACACAAGAAAATGCCTTACTCGTGTCATTATAACCTTTATTGTTTTATGTATTCAAGTGTCATATATTTCATACAGTTGTTGTATTATACCCTGTTATTTACGCTATTGTTTATAGTACCTCATGCACTCGTGTCATTAGCCTATAACCTTTTATTATTTAATGCAGAAGATTTTCTACTATTTTTTTTAAAAGACAGCGGCTCGACTGACTTGCATGAAATACTGTCTCGATTTCTTGTAAAGTCGAACGCAGTGAGTGTCACTGAATCATGCAGAAAATGTACAAATTATATGCATGCTTCACACTGAAGATTTTAACGCTTATTTCCTTTCTGCTTCCGTTTTGATAAATGCGTGCGTACATTTATCCAGTATGTCATTATGTTGCTTAGCTTGTACATGTATTGATGTTAATTAGGCTATATGAAAAACAAATAATAATAACAGAAGAAAAATCGTAAACATTGAGGAATGGGTTTTGGTTTTTATATTAATATATATATATATAAGGCTCATGTCAGGTAGAAATAGCTTTTTCCTTTTTTTACTACAACTTTTTAGAGTGGTGCCTCAAAAAAGATCAGCAATGGTGTGAAATTTACCCACGTCTCTGCACAGGTCTGGTTTCAAAACAGAAGAGCAAAAGAGAAAAGACTGAAAAAAGATGCAGGTAGGCAGAGATGGGGACAGTACTTCAGAAACATGAAGAGGTCACGCGGGAGTTCCAAATCGGATAAAGACAGCACTCAGGAGGAGGGCATTGACAGCGATGCTGAGGTCTCTTTCACGGGTATGTTTGCTCCCAAAACCCTATAAATATGACTAATGTGTGTGATATACCCCAAAAATGGTCATGAATGATTTTCAAAAAATGTTTTGCTTTGAATCAAATATTGCCACATCAAAGCCATTTTGATTTAAAGCATAAAACTGTTTATTAAATAATTTTCTGAAAAGCTTGTTTAAGAAAATAAATGGAAAAAGTGAGAGCTCTGATATACTGCATGCCAGTTTTTCAGTAACATTTTTTATTGTAATTCTGGCATCCATCACAAACAGCCACACTCTCCTCAGAAAAAGGTCCCAGAAGAGGCTTTTCACAGCAGTGTCACAGAGGAACCATTTAGGATCCCCAAAGAATTCTTAAAAGAACCTTTTTTTGTTTCTTAGTGTAAAGAACATTTTAATAATCTAAAGAACCTTTTTCCACTTTAAAGGAACCATTGATGGCAATACATAAAATAGTGCAGATATGTATAACAATTGAATTTTTGTGTATTGAACAATCCACCAATCACTTTCATTTTTTTTTCTTCGACATGTTCTACATGCAGATGAGCCGCCTATGTCAGAGCTGGGTCACTCCAATGGCATTTACAGCAGTCTGAGCGAAAGCTCTCCGGCTCTGAGTCGTCAGGGTGGAGGTCATCCGCCCTTCCCGCTGGAGCATGGTGCCATCATCCCCTCACAGGAGCAATACCACGACATCCAGGCCAGCAGCCCCTACAGCCTCCCGCAGTCTCCAGGCTCACTACAGGCCCTTCCCAGACACCAGCCCCTCATCTCCAGCCTGGTCTACCCAGAGTCAGGCCTGCCCATGGTGTGTCAGAGCGGAGGCCAGAACATGACTCCAGGGGTTCGCATGATGGCCGGGGGAAACGGGCCGAGCTCTGATTTGTCCACGGGAAGCAGCGGTGGGTACCCGGACTTCCCTACGAGCCCAGCATCCTGGTTGGATGAAGTGGATCATGCCCAATTCTGATAGTTTTGAAGATGCACATTTGGAAAGAGACCTAGAGCAGATCTCCACCAGTGGACAGGGATTACAAAGCAGATGAATTTTGTATCTTCTCTAAAATTGGTTAGCGATGGACCCAAGACTTGAGCTGGAAAGTCTCGCCAAGGCTTTGAACTTCTGGTTGGTTCTATAAGGACACAACATTGAGTGGGGAGCTTTCAGCAACTATTGGAGCTCTTCACCAACTTTTACTATACCTAGACCAGGACTTTTAATTATACGACAATGCAAAGATTTTATTTTCTTCTTCAAGATGAGAATTCAAGTCAGTTACAGTAAGGTAGAAAGAAGTATGGTGCACCAAGAAAAATTCCAGGACTTTTAATTATACGACAATGCAAAGATTTTATTTTCTTCTTCAAGATGATAATTCAAGTCAGTTACAGTAAGGTAGAAGTATGGTGCACCAAGAAAAATTAAATTATCCATCATTGCTGTTACTGATGTGTATAAATGTGATATCACCAGTTTGGTCCAAGTGTCTGGTCGTTGCCAAATGTCTATATGCATTATATAACATTTTATCAATGTGGAGTCTTTATTTTTATACAACCTCCTTGGACTATATGATCACAGAGACTTTGTATGTTTCACAACAGGGATAGACAAGTTGTAGGCTAGTTGTTGTCTCTTTCTATTCAGTAGGAGTTCCTCTATGCATTTGTGTGTTTTCAGACGTGTCACGTTCATTTCACTGTGTTGAAAACGTTTGGCAGAGGCGCTGTGGCTCCTGTATGTGTTATGTAAAAAATGTTTTATGTCTTATTTATTCTCTCTGATGATGGTTGGTCATAAAGGTCTTTAATAAATTTGTCAGTGAAATCCTCAAGTAGCCATCGCTTCCTGGCAGAGCTCTTTAACGCTGTGGGCTTGTGTTTTTTATTTCTTCATTTACTAAAAGGATGCAAATTTCTGTGCCATTTATAGCCTCCCCATTGTTCTGCGCTCTCTAAAGCGGAGGAGCGGCCATCTGATCCGGGAAGGTTTCTCCAGTGGCTCGTTGGCAGCGAGAGCGTTAGAACGGGTTTGGATATTTATTTATTTTTTCCGAGATTAATCACATCGATCTTATATCAGGGCACAGATAATGGACCCGGATCTGGTTGAGTCGGCGAATCGCCGGTCTGGCTTGTGACCAGAGGCGTATCAAGAGTTCAACGCCTCTTTAGCAGAGAAATTCGAGGCGGACGCTACTGCAACATGTCGATTTGGAGATAAGTGTGCCATGTTTACCCGGTTGCCCCGACGGGACAGAAATATTCAATCTAGCATGTCAGGGTTTGGTTTGTTACTATTACACAATTTAATTCAATTACACAGATGAAATGCTGTGCCAGGTTGTATTTTATTCGACACAACGGTATAATGACGCACCCCCAAAAACTGTTTGTTTGTTTGTTTATGAATGTATGTATGTATGCATGCATGCTTTAAGGATTTGTAATTAGAAAGTCCAAATCAGTTATGCCTTCATGTCGGAATCAGTTTTAATTTACCTGATAGAAGCTGTTCATCTCAATGGCGGTTACTTGGCTGGCACAGGACTTCCTGGATGTACGCTGAATTCTCTTTTCAGTTTTTACCTGAACCGTAAATTCCATTTGACCCAGTGATCTTTGCAGCTGTTAAGAGCCCTCCAAAAGTATCGAACTGGTTAAATATAACATAATGATTAAACAAAATATGGTGTAAAAAATAAGTATGGTGCTTCAAATAAGTAATTATTTTTTTACGCCGTTATTGAAAATTCGGTCCGATTATGCATGTCATTTGTCTATTTAAAGCAATGCGTAAAAACGGCAGACGGTTTACATGAAAATGCGAGTGCACTAACAGTAGGTTGAGTTCAAAGAAAAGAATACCGGTAGTAGGCCTACACAAGGCGCTATGCAACTTTCCGTTTCTGGCACAAGCGGAGAAGAAAGTAATGGTAGCCTATATATTTCACACCTTTCAAAAAGTAGTTAAGATTTTTGTATTTGCTATAGTGCTTATCAAACAATACCAAATACAAGAATACAGAGGCAAGAGTGCCAGGTCGCTTAGCAAAATTGTCTGTTTATGTGCGCCACTAAGTCGTGGTTTTATGTAACAACAGCAACGGCTCTGGCACATGACCATATAGCGACTCTTATTGGTTGGCCAGTTTTCTTCGTAGTGCGAGGCACTGAATTGGATAGAAGTGCTTGCTCAGTGTGTGCACTGTGCACCTTCTGCTTCATTCTCTGTGGCAGCCAATGGGGAAAAAAAATGTAAATGTAGGTAAAGCATCAGTTACACATAAGTTACAGCATATTTTGTTCTTCATTTTGTGGCATTAGCACGCTTCCTATATTTAGAAGTGGAAAAAAAGAAAAATAAGTTGGCTAATACATTTCATTCTATGATTTGTAAACTTGCAAGTGGGAACTTCTCATAAGAACATTTCGCGTTGTTGATAATTGTTTTGCAAACCTTAATGCCAGACTTTTTTAAATTGTATTAAACGGAGTTTCTCCTCCAGTCTGGTCAAGGTTACAACCGTCTGAATCAACTCTGTTCCGACTCTTTCTTTTCACCATTCTGGAAACTCTCAAACTTCTAAATAAGATTGACTGGGCTTCTGTCATTTGGTATAGCTTTAATTGTGATCCATGTAACGTGAGGCGCCGTGGGACTCAGCCCAACGAGACAATGAAATGTAAAAGCAAAGCTAATCTGAGCAGATCTGAGCTCTGGTCAGTTTACAGAACACTTTCCACCAGCAGCTCCGGTGAATTTGCCAGTAAAACGTTTGTTCACACTGATTAAGCAGACAGACAGGAGTTTTAAGGCGGGTTTTCTCTTTTCCTCTCACCTCAGATGCTGCAGTGACAGGTGTGGGATCGAGACATAACAAAGCACAGATTACACATGCAGATGCCCGCTGTGTGAACCGTACTGAGAGATTACTCTTCCCACACTCACATTAACTCCAGCACTTCACACAGGTGCTTTTATGTAAGGAGGGTTTATTTTCCCAGCATATAATGTGTAAAGTGAATTTCCTCTAGTTGTTTGTGTGTGTGGCCTGTTGCATCATTCACCCATTAATTCATTTACACGCTTTGTGTTTTTGCTTCAGTTTTATAAGAACATTAGCATTTAAAATAGATATTTAGAAATACATTTCCGATTTGTGACATAAAAATTTGATTTCTGCATAGCTAAATATATGTAATTGCTCAAGTGAGCTGATATTTTCTTTGAAATGTGGAACATACCGCTTAGCTTGAACAGTACATCTAGACAGATATTTACCAAGTGATATCTAATTTGTAAAAAAGATATTTCCAGTTAAACTGAAATCATACACAAGAAGAATAAACAAAACGTGTACTGACAGAAATGCCCTTATATTGACAGTCTATGGCACTGATTACACTTTTATGTAATGTAGTCAAGTTTGATAGGTTTTAGCTGATGGCATTCTTGCATAATAATATGTTGTTTGGTGTGTCACACACTGAAGACGAAAGTAACCTAAAAATGGTAAAAATCTAAATTAACTAGTTTTATTCAAGCCAAAAATATCATTTACCAACATTGAATCAACTAAATATATTGATTTATACCAACAAAATTAATTTTTATGGGTGAAATCTTTAACCCTCTGGTGCTGCTTACGTGGAAGTCGAACGGGAATTAGAATTGTATTTATTTCAATTAAATGAATGTACTGTGTTTTAGTTCAAAAATGGTTTTATTTCATATTTTGTGTTTTTAGGGAAGTAAAAAGTTAAAGTGAAGCAAAAAAAAGTTTATACTTATGAAAAATGCATAAAAATGCACAAAAGTATTATTTTTAATTATATATATAAATTTTTTTTTTTTTTTTTTCAAAACGTGTTTTACCCTATAACAAATTGCCTTCAGGACAATAAAGTTCATCTTATCTTATCTTAACTGCATGAAAATCAAAGCCTAAATAAATCTAAACAAGTTGTGCTCCAAATTTGAGGTTGATATCTCAAAACATGCTTTCAGTAAAATTTAATTTGGGGCGGAATACTAAACATTTTGATGAAATTCGATTCCCATTTATTTCAACCCATTGATTAAACATACTGTGCAATAAACATACTGCATCATCTGCCAGTAGTTTTTGATATTATTAAAGCAATTTTTATGCATATTCTCCTTTTGTTCATAAGCATGTTGAATTACTGCTAAATCAAGTCTAATAGTACTGTGTGTCCAAATATGACAGTATTAGTCACAGTGTTCCGGTCAGCTGAAGGGAAAGCTACTGTACATGTGGGTGGATCTTGGCGTCAGATGGCCAGAGTAAATCAGTGCTGCCAGTAACACTTCCCCAGGGTCCCACACGTCACCCGCAGCATTCAGGCCTAATGGAGCAGCCCTAAAGATACAGTCAGACCCGTGTCTGCTGGGCCTCTGGGATACACTACAGCACTCAACGACTTTCATGAGTAAACAATCAATTAACTCTGCTAATGAGTAATATCCTCTGCTGTGTGAGAGAGCCATGCTGGAGGAGGAGACAACACTGTGAAAAAAGCAGCTATGAACTATGAAACTACACAAAACACATGATCAACAGAATTCGCCCAAATGTTCTTCAAACTAGTCAAACACAGTTATCTAAGGTGTTTTTAAACTGAACATGATGCATTGCAACATGAATAAATGATACACTCTAAAAAATGCTGGGTTAAATACAACCCAGTGCTGGGTAAAATAGGGACAACCCCAGCAATTGGGTTGTTTTGACCCAGCGGTTGGGTTACTACCCAGGAGGTTGGGTTAAACATTTAACCCAACCGCTGGGTCAAAAGAACCCAATTGCTGGGTTTGTCCCTATTTTACCCAGCACTGGGTTGTATTTAACCCAACATTTTTTAGAGTGTACAGTTACTGTTATAGCATTACTGTTGTTTTTGCTGTTTACTGAATTTTGTTTAAGCTTATGCTGTTTTGTAATTATTGTTAGTTATTTGTTGCCTTTTGATTTTAAGAGCTCATCAATTTTGTTGTCACCGTTCCTGAGATTTGATAAGATAGCATAGTTCACTTCACATGTTAAGAGTCCTGAATGGCCAAAATTACGGATCAATTTATGTATTAGTAATTTGTAGAAATCAGTTGCCTTGATGAAGTAGTGTTACTTAGGACAGTACAACAGGTGAGAGAACCTAAAAAATTTTAATGCATAAATTTCCATTTTCTATGTTTTCTCAACAATTCCATTTTAAAAATGCATGCGTGGTTTGATGAGGTTTAAAGGATCTGAGCAGGTATTAAATAAATGTTCTTTTCTGGTATCTGACAACATATTTCATTTAATCAAATAAATCATGTATGTCTCAAGAAATCACAAGAAATCAACGCAACAAAGAGATTATAAGTCTGAAATACAATAATGCATAAAAGAAAAAAGTTTTCTTACGATTAGCACAGGTTTTGTATTTCTTTTTGCAACTGATTAATCATCTGTCTCATTGATTTAAGCGTATGCTCAAAGCATTATTTGTGGATAATTTTGGCAATGTTCACTCAAAAACTGAGGAGCATAAGCTCAGATCAGTGAGGCCATGATCAATCAGTTCCAAAAAGAAACAGAAAACCTGACTGAATCCACGATTTGGTGATAATAGAGCATAATAAGATATTTATAAGCAATTTTTAAAAGGCTAGTCATTTTTGACCAGGAACATTAAATTAAGCAAAGGATTTTCAGCACAAGGGTTAAATACTGATATTTGACATTTTAAATGTGACTGGTGCAATCATATTAAAAAACACAATCTCACCACAATGTTTTGGCATTGTTGTTTTAAATGGTTACTATGTGGTTACTAGGGTTGCTTGCGTTTTCTGTGACGTCTCTGTGATCTTCTGGTTCGAAAATATTGCTCGGGTTCCTCCTTCAGGATTTTTCCACCTGTTTTATGGCCCAGCAGGTGAACATTGTGAGAAGTAAAAGCAAAACTCTCCTCAACAAGACACTTGACTTAAGGAATCATTCATTGCACAAGTATAGTGATAGCAATGCTTGACTTCACAAACACTACGAAGTCAGCTGATCAAGCTCAGCGTTCAAACACTTTACCAAGCTGGATTTGTGACGTTTCTCTAATTTCATGATTTCATAATGAGTCTTGAGTTTCTCTCATCGTTCGCCCTGTGTGTTATTTTCAGAGACAAAATATAAGATGCTCGTGAAACGAAGCATCTCTGCTCAAACATCTGAAGCACCGACTCCAAAAGCAGATTCATAAAGACTGATAATCATGCTCATTTATTTCCCAGAACCTCAGTAATCACCAGCTATCTCATTAGGCCCTTCTGAGTGCTCGGCGGTCCCCCAGGGGCCCTTTATGTCTATGAGGTGTTAACAGCTCCCCGAGGGCCGCCGTCTGCCCCGCTCAGACCCACATAGCACACAGACACAGATGGTCCCCGCAGACGCCACACTTTTCAATTATGGCGTGCTATGAAGAGCCCATTCCTCACCACTGCCAAATGACTGCACGTGTGTGCGTGTGTGTGTGTGTGTGTGCAGAGTGAGTGTGTGTGTGTGTGTGTGTGTGTGTGTGTGAAATACCCACACTGCAGCGGCCCACACACATGCCATTAGAATATCAATCTTGAGTTGTGCATCTGTACGTGGAGGTCATTTTTTAACACAGCACAGCTGTAGGTTGGTGCGGTTGGTGCTGATTGATTCTGCCGTTCTGATGTGATGATAAATCACGGCATGCGTTACGAGGCATCGGTCCGGTCTGTGCCGCCCACGTGTGCGTCTCGTGAGCTGGACTGGGGGTCTGAGGGCATGTGCCACGCTGACACACTCGTTAGTGCTTCATTTGAATACAGTGTTATTATCACAGCTGGGCGTGAGGATGACGATTAATAAAGCAAGTTTCATTTTTACTCCCTCTGTGATTTAACCAATGACTTGTTTACTTGAAATGCTCAAAAGCAATAATGAATGTTTTGTGTTTTACAAAAAGGAGGATGTGCATTAGTGGCTTGCAAAGTCAGTCATCAGGATTACTGTTGCTCATAGTCATAATAACCACAGAATTCCAATAACCATAAAATAACCATAGAATTCACCAAGTAACCATCCAGTTAACACACTAAAATTATTCAGAACAAAGAACAGAGACCCTCTTTTACAAACATTTGATTAGTCACTGAAATAGTGCACACACACATATATATATATATATACTCATATGTAGTGATTCCAGGTTTGAATTAAATGTTACAATTCTGGACACTTGGATTTCTGCAGTGAAGCCTTAGAATTTGACCAATTTTAAAAGACATCACAATTTTGCTTTAACATAATGTTCTCAGCCTTCATGTTGAACTGCACCGAATGTAACGTATGCTGCCTGGAATTGTTGTCTAGTTAGGCAGCTTACTAGGTTTTGGAACAGAGCTAATGCATTCGTTTTTCGCTTACATTCAAATGGTCAGACGTTCTGTGAAGAGCACAAGGCTTATTCGCTGTTGCACAATGTTTTAATATGCTGCACATGTGGCACATTAATTCCTGCTTGTGTTGTTGTTGGGTTGACAACAAATCAATCAGGTGGCGGGCCTTTTTCCCAGTTCAGAACTGCTCTCATTACGTGGTAGCAGACGGCAGGACATCATTATCATGCTAGATGAAAGCAGCGTGGAAAAACCAGCCCAGCTGCATTTACTTCTGTCATTGAAATGTTATTGTTTCATGATAACTGCTCTTCAGGGCGATCTTGGTGGCTCAGGACGCAGGAACATTTATAAATGCTGAAACATGAAGTATCAACATGTTGACAGCATTTAAAACCTAAACACTCTTATGCATGAACAGCCTGAGATGTGAGATGTATTTAGAAATAAATCCCATTTGTGACTAATAAAATAAAACATATTTGATGTCTGTAGCTTTGAACTCATCTATATACTTCAGTCATGCACAGTCTTTCTCTTCCTGATGACATCATCTTGCACTGTACAGATTTTTGTCCAATTAGGTGCTCTTTAGAATGAGAGAAAACAAAACACAGTGAACCTGTAATAATGTAAAATAAGGTGCACATGATAACTGTCAAATGCAATGGCATACCATATTTCATGAATCTTACATCTAAATTAATTTCCTTTATTTTTAATTTCCTTAAATTAAAAAAAAATCCACAGATGAATTAAAACAAT
>NW_015631070.1:529313-534071 GCF_001515625.1 Sinocyclocheilus rhinocerous | reverse complement strand
ATCCTAAAAGTGATTCCAGGTTTGAATTAAATGTTACAATTCTGGACACTTGGATTTCTGCAGTGAAGCCTTAGAATTTGACCAATTTTAAAAGACATCACAATTTTGCTTTAACATAATGTTCTCAGCCTTCATGTTGAACTGCACCGAATGTAACGTATGCTGCCTGGAATTGTTGTCTAGTTAGGCAGCTTACTAGGTTTTGGAACAGAGCTAATGCATTCGTTTTTCGCTTACATTCAAATGGTCAGACATTCTGTGAAGAGCACAAGGCTTATTCGCTGTTGCACAATGTTTTAATATGCTGCACATGTGGCACATTAATTCCTGCTTGTGTTGTTGTTGGGTTGACAACAAATCAATCAGGTGGCGGGTCCCTTGCTGAGTTCAGAAGTGCTTTCATTACGCGGCAGCAGACGGCAGGACATCATTATCATGCTAGATGAAAGCAGCGTGGAAAAACCAGCCCAGCTGCATTTACTTCTGTCATTGAAATGTTATTGTTTCATGATAACTGCTCTTCAGGGCGATCTTGGTGTCTCAGGACGCAGGAACATTTATAAATGCTGAAACATGAAGTATCAACATGTTGACAGCATTTAAAACCTAAACACTCTTATGCATGAACAGCCTGAGATGTGAGATGTATTTAGAAATAAATCCCATTTGTGACTAATAAAATAAAACATATTTGATGTCTGTAGCTTTGAACTCATCTATATACTTCAGTCATGCACAGTCTTTCTCTTCCTGATGACATCATCTTGCACTGTACAGATTTTTGTCCAATTAGGTGCTCTTTAGAGAGAGAGAAAACAAAACACAGTGAACCTGTAATAATGTAAAATAAGGTGCACATGATAACTGTCAAATGCAATGGCATACCATATTTCATGAATCTTACATCTAAATTAATTTCCTTTATTTTTAATTTCCTTAAATAAATAAATAAAAATCCACAGATTAATTAAAACAACTACATGGGTCAGTCAATAGACATTTAAGTACATTTTTAAAAATATGGAAAGAAGGAATTGTTTCCAAAGGAGCTGATTTTCCATGCTCTGAATGCACCCCTGGAACTTTTAATTAAGTCCCATTGAAGATCTGGTGGTTTAATTGTTTTCATGTAAGGATCAAAGACTAGTAATGTAATTTGGAAGCATGCCCAGAAATGCCTGAGTGGTATATAATAATATGTAATTTCCTTTGTTGATGTAAAGAAGACCAACCTACATAATCATACAAAAGACAATAAAAATTATGAATTAATTATTTGGTGAACCCCAAAGGATTTGTATGTCTCTAACGTTGAAAAGGGTTTGCACTAAGGGTCAGTTATAATTGTAAATGTCAAATGTAAATGTAAAATTTAAAGAAGTCTCTTCTGCTCAACAAGGCTGCAATTATTTGATCAAAAATACAGTAAAAACAGCACTATTGTGAAATATTATTACAATTTAAAATAGCTGTTTTCTATGTGAATTACATTCAAATGGTCAGACATTCTGTGAAGAGCACAAGGCTTATTCGCTGTTGCACAATGTTTTAATATGCTGCACATGTGGCACATTAATTCCTGCTTGTGTTGTTGTTGGGTTGACAACAAATCAATCAGGTGGCGGGTCCCTTGCTGAGTTCAGAAGTGCTTTCATTACGCGGCAGCAGACGGCAGGACATCATTATCATGCTAGATGAAAGCAGCGTGGAAAAACCAGCCCAGCTGCATTTACTTCTGTCATTGAAATGTTATTGTTTCATGATAACTGCTCTTCAGGGCGATCTTGGTGTCTCAGGACGCAGGAACATTTATAAATGCTGAAACATGAAGTATCAACATGTTGACAGCATTTAAAACCTAAACACTCTTATGCATGAACAGCCTGAGATGTGAGATGTATTTAGAAATAAATCCCATTTGTGACTAATAAAATAAAACATATTTGATGTCTGTAGCTTTGAACTCATCTATATACTTCAGTCATGCACAGTCTTTCTCTTCCTGATGACATCATCTTGCACTGTACAGATTTTTGTCCAATTAGGTGCTCTTTAGAATGAGAGAAAACAAAACACAGTGAACCTGTAATAATGTAAAATAAGGTGCACACTTTAACTGTCAAATGCAATGGCATACCATATTTCATGAATCTTACATCTAAATTAATTTCCTTTATTTTTAATTTCCTTAAATTAAAAAAAAATCCACAGATTAATTAAAACAATTACATGGGTCAGTCAATACACATTTAAGTACATTTTTAAAAATGTAGAAATTCATTCCACAACTTGGAGCATGGAGCTGATTTTCCATGCTCTGAATGCACCCCAGGAACTTTTAATTAAGTCCCATTGAAGATCTGGTGGTTTAATTTTTTTCATGTAAGGATCAAAGACTAGTAATGTAATATGGAAGCATGCCCAGAAATGCCTTAATTGTATATAATATGTCATTTCCTTTGTTGATATAAAGAAGACCAACCTACATAATCATACAAAAGACAATAAAAATTATGAATTAATTATTTTGTGAACCCCAAAGGATTTGTATGTCTCTAAAGTTGAAAAGGGTTTGCACTAAGGGTCAGTTATAATTGTAAATGTTTTAAAGAAGTCTCTTCTGCTCAACAAGGCTGCAATTATTTGATCAAAAATACAGTAAAAACAGCACTATTGTGAAATATTATTACAATTTAAAATAGCTGTTTTCTATGTGAATATAATAATTTATTGCTGTGATCAAAGCTGAATTTTCAGCATCATTACTCCAGTCTTCAGTGTCACATGATCCTTCAGAAATCATTCTAATATGCCGATTTGCTGCTCAAGAAACATTTCTGATTATTATCAATGTTGAAAACAGTTGTGCTGCCAAATATTTTTGTAGATACTGACATAAATTTGATTTATTTTCTATTCAGGATTCGTTGATGAATAGAAAGTTCGAAAGAACAGTATGTATTTGAAATAGAAATCTTTTGTAACATTAGAACATAACATTACTGTCACTTTTGATCAATTTAATGCGTCCTTGATGAACGAGAGCATACATTTTTTAAAAATACTTTTGGAAATTTTTACTTACCCCAAACTTTTCAATGGTAGTGTATCATGGTTTTCCAAGAAACATTTCTGATTATTATCAATGTTGAAAACAGTTGTGCTGCCAAATATATTTGTAGATAAATTAGATTTATTTTCTCTTCAGGATTCGTTGATGAATAGAAAGTTCGAAAGAACAGCATGTATTTGAAATAGAAATCTTTTGTAACATTAGAACATAACATTACTGTCACTTTTGATCAATTTAATGCGTCCTTGATGAATGAAAGCATTTTTTTTTTTTTAATACTTTTGGAGTGTACCCCAAACTTTTCAATGGTAGTGTATCATGGTTTTCAATAAATAAATAAATAAATGTACGCAACACAACAAGTGTGATCATGCTGGATCTTTTTTTCTGTTAGGACTGCTGTGCTATACTGAACATGTTTTATTTTCATATGGTTTTGATTCCATAATCGTCACAAACTCTGTCCTGTAGTGAAGCACTGAACTCTCCTAAATCCCTCGGACTGAAGGACACAGATTTTGGAACAAACTAGGTCGGAACATTTGTTTGTCATTTCATTGTTTTTTCATAATTCATGTCAGTAAGATGGTCTTATGTAGGAAGGGTGGGGGCCGTAATCCTCATGGCAAGATGTATTTATTGAAGATTAATAACAGAGCAGCAATCTCATCATGCTGTCTATGATTTTGCCATTTTGTCCGAAGTGGATCAGGGCCACAGACACAGACGACGCCATCTTGAATGAGAGATGCACAAAGAAATGCACAAAGAAAATCATAAATGCTTACGAAGCTCTGAGGATGAGAGAATGTTCATTTGAAGCTCAACGGGATCAAGAAAAGTCTTTCAAATGTACGACTTAAGAAATTGTACTGATTTTTGCTACTGTTAAATTTACTTAAAGCAAATAAGTCAGTGCATTCGAATGCATTTTCTAAATGTAATTTCATAGTGTGCAGTCACTCAATTGCATAACACAGCTGATTGAATCTGTTTTTGTTGGCAGTATACATTAATCATTTGCATTGGCATTAAAAGAAACTGGTCGTGCTTTGCATGGAACTGGATGGAGAGAGTAAATGTTGAAATGAGGTGCTGTTTTATGTGTTTCTGAGCTCAGAGAGAAAAGAGGGATACTTTTAGTGTTTTGTGTTCTGTATGTCACGGTTTGAAAGCGTTTCTGCTTGTGTTTAGGAATAAAGTGTTATATGTTGTTTAACTCAAAGAAAGAAGAAATTGCTTATATTTCTACTGCAAGAAATATTATTACAGTACACTCTAAGAAAAGTCTGTAAGATATGACCCAAGAAAAAAGTCTGAATTATGAGTTTAAATATCTCAATTGCCTTTTTAATTTTTTTCTGTGATGAAACAGGCTTTCATACTGTCTGTTAAAAGGTGGAAGCAAAGTGTGTTTTAGTCTCATAATTAAAGATTTCTCATGTTGTAGATCTTTGATATGGTCTGTGCGTCTCTTCTTTTAGTTCTGTATGAGGTGACATCTTACGTGTGAATCACTGGAATACATGTGCTGTTTTTACATTAAGGTTTAAGAAAATGAAGGGAACTTAGCGAATGTCTGGTGTAGTGTTTATCTGAATCTGTTCTCAAGAGCTTTCTGGTGACTTTCTTCATGCTGTGCTTGTGTGTGTGTGTGTGTGTGTGTGTGCGTGTGTGCGTGTGTA
>NW_015631070.1:524251-529266 GCF_001515625.1 Sinocyclocheilus rhinocerous | reverse complement strand
GTGTGTGTGTGTGTGTGTGTGTGTGTGTGTGTGTGTGTGTGTGTGTGTGTATTTATGGTGTGTGTGTATTTATGGTGAATGATCACACAGGTTGGCCATGATATTGATCAAACAGACACACGCCGATCTCTGACCCTTAGATGGCGAGAGAATCTCAATCCAATAGACTGAAGTGTCTGAGCCACCCACACACACACACTCACACACACACACACCCTCCACATGCCTGACCGATCAATAACGGGCAACATGATTTCCACATTATGGATTGGCAGTCCCTTTATTAATACAATTGCATGTATGTGTGTGTTTGTGTGTGTGTGTGTGTGTTGAGAGACCTGTCTGTAGTGCTGGTACACAACTATTTCCTTTGTCACATTAGGACTTATTTATGCTTGTAAATAAGCAATGACTATATGACATAGTTAATTACATTAGTCATTACATAGTTATTACTATGTTTTCATATTAAAACATTTTGCCTTTTTCTTTCTCACATACTAATATAAGATGTAAAATGGAAATAAAATGGAAATTGTGCTTTATGTAGTCACATCTACATAAAATGGTTTAATTCAAGCCTAAAATACAGTGCTATTTGAGTATCATTTTACACCATTATAGTTTTTTGTTAATATTTTGAATTGTAATATTTGTAATATTTATATATATTGTTTATATATAACGTTTTGTCATTTTTATTACTTTTTAAAACATGTCTAAAATGATACTTTATTAACTTTATTAAATTTACTTTATTCTAAGTTAAACTAAACGAGAATGAGAAATGTTGCTGAAATACTAGTAATATGTTTATATATATATATATAATCTTATATTTTATTTCAGTTAATTTTTATTTTATTTCAAATAGCAAAAAAAAAAAAAGTTTTATGTTGTTTTTTATTTTATTTTATTTATTTACTTATTTATTTTTATATTTTTTACATTACCATCCCCGGTTTGTATTAGGTTGCACCAATCATTTAAAAGGTGAAATAAAGTAATAACAGCTCCTTAATTTTTACAGTCTAGAACAGTACGAATGAATCTTAATGGATTTGTATTACATGAATGAGTTTTGACATATACTGATCTACATTAATTCAGTCTTTCTAAAACGTTTGTTTTCCTGTCAGTAATTGAATTTTTCCTTTTAATTTTCTCATGACTATAATCACACACCTGTGATTATTACCTGTAATATTGACATCATGAGTTTGAGGTTCATGATCTGTGTTGATTGAGTTGCTGATCTTCAGCTAATGCAGTTTTACTCTTCAAACTGTTTCATAAAAACATTTTCTAAATGAAGGGCAGTGTGTTTCTGAGGAATCGCCTGAGATGGCTCATGTTTTTTGATGTGTGGTTCAAAGGCTCTTCTCCAACATGCTGCATGTTCACAGCAAAACCTTCAGCTCATCTCCTAATAGAGCTAGAGATCGCATGAGACAGACGCTGGGTGTTTTTATATTCGAGATGATTGGAGATCAGACCACAAGCAAATATCAGCTGCTTTTTCTTAGGATATTATAATTCCTGAGATTGTTCTACCTGCAGCAGTAATGCATGTTCAATCTGAGCGCATGGATTATTGTAATGTTTGGGAAAGCCACTCGGTTTATTTAATGTGCCATGTGCTGGTTTACTCTGTTGATCTAGACGTCCCCTTCAAACACACACACACACACACACACACACAGGTCAAATAAGACCCTCCCTCTTTTGTTCCATAACATATACACAAGCTTTTTATGTAATGAAATTACAAGGACTTGTGTGTCCCATCATGTCCTATAGAGTTATGGGGAGGTTTTACATAAAATTCATATTGTGCAGGATGCATGTGTGCATATGCATGTCCAGCCGCATTAGAGGAATGAGTACAATAAATGCATGAATATTAAAATAAGAGCTAAGTGCTGATTTGCTGGGCAGATGCTCTCACATTAAACACATGCACTACAGAACAACTGTGAACAAAAGAATAAATAATTGACAAAACAGATGCTCATCATTAAAATTTAAATGCACACTTACTGTGATGACATTTACTTAAATAAACTATTGCACCAATCATATTCATGCAGTTTTTGTTCTATTAGCTGTCCAGTCAGTGTGTGACTTCACATAAAGCGGTTTTGTATTAAATTAAAGTGGGCTTTTGTCATTCGCATCTAATATTTAGTTTCTACAATGCTTATTTCTCACTAGAAATTTGTTTTTTAGTTTATTTCAAAAATGTGAGTGTATGTTAAGTGTTAAAGCATGGCTTCATGAGTAATGACTGTCACTTGTTTAATCAAAATCAAAATCAGTTGCATTTCTAGAGAGATGTTATTTTTGATCTCGGCAAACTTGTTGAAGCTGAAGGTTGTTCTGCAGAAGATCTCAGGGGTCAGAGGTCAGTGTCGGGCTGCTGCTCTTTGGCCTCGTCTTACGGACACACTTAATCCAACATGCGCCGCTTGGATTTCAACAGGCAAATCTGCTATTTCAAAAAACTGGATTATGCATTTCTTTTATTAATGTGGAGCTGCGGGTTAAGAGGTGAGCTGACCAGATTATGAGGAAGCTCAAGGACTTAAATGTCACCGCGAGTTATAATAAAATATCAAGATGACGGGCTGGAATTATGACGCTAAAACATAAAAAAGGTAAAAAAGTAGGTCTGTTGGGAAGCAGTAATCCAGCTGAACTCACACACAAACTGAAGTCCAACAAACATCGCTGATGAGTTTTCATAGCTGCAAATAAAATGAAAATTACTGGAGCACGTTTTAATTCAGTGATATTAAATATTCTTAAACAAAACCAGTTTTGCATTCCCAGAGTTCAACAGACAAGTCAAATCCCAAGTCCCTCTACTAACCTAATCTGACTTGAAGGGCCTAGATTAATTTTATGAATCAGGTTATAAATGACAGAAGTACAATGTTTTGAATGTGGTTGAAGCTTAAAAAAAAAAAAAAAAAAAAAAAAAAAAAACTTTTTCTTGAGGTATTTGGAATATGTTGAAATAAGTACAAAAACTGGGGAAGAACAATCATCTTTTTTAGGCTTATATGTCCAGCCAGAGAAAGGGTTAGCCCATCATTTCATGTCAGATTCACAATTTCTAAGTAAATGTTTCAGTAAAAAATTTTTTACTGAACTTGTTTAAAATGTTCAAAATAATATGAACAGAAGTCTCTGGATCAGAAATGTACAGGTATTTTATTTATTTAATTATTGGTTGCTAGGGTGGTACTAAAAAAACGAAAACATTTTGTAAACAGATGAAGAAGTTTAGTTTAAGTTCAAGTACTAAAATTACTAACTAGAATAACATTAAAACTGAAATAAAACAACTTAAAAATGAATTTAAAATAGTTTTAATAAATAATGACGAATGCACATATTGTTTCTAAAAAATAAACTAAAAGTAAAATATAAAGTGAAATATAAAAATAAAAGCTAATTCAAAATATTAATAGATACTATAGTAGTGTATAAATAATACGAAAATATAAAAATGACAAAAGCACACAATTACTAAAAAAAACTAAAATTAAAATGTAAAGTCAAAATCTAAACATAAAAGCTAATTCAAAATATTAATATAAACTATAATAGTAAATAATTAATACAAAATAACACTACAGCACTAATAACAAAATTCCAGGGTTTTCATATCATTGCTGCAAGCAGGTACAATTTCCTCTATATTTCTTCAAAATAAAGTGTTCATATGATCTCAGGCAGAGCGGTTTAAAGCAAGGCGGGACTCAGAGACAGGGTTAAAATGACCTTGCATGAAACAACAACAGTCGGCCTTAATGTGCCGCATTACAAGATATGTTATAAAGCATTTTTATGAGGCGGCAGTAAAAGTAGTGGTAGCGGCCACACACACACACACACAGAGAGAGAGAGACCAGCGTGACTCTATCTGAAGGCCATATGTGTAAACAGGTCAGTAACCGCTGATAGAGAGGTCACTGCGTCTGACTCGTGTTCTGGGTTCACCTTGGCTCTCAAACAGCTTCAGCTTCCTCTTGTAAATCTGGAACATTCTCAATATGAAGGGCTGTTTCCCTTGTGTTCTGCTGCCTTGGTCTGTGTTCTGATACCAATCTGTGATGATCCTGACAGACAGACTGACTGTTGCCCTCTAATGGAGACACCAATAAATGCATTTCAGCCACTAGAACTTTCTGAAGGAAAAGTGAGCGATGTTTTCTCGTGCAAAACTCACCAGCATGCTGCTTAGGCTGTTACTCTGGTGATTTTTTTTAGTGCACTGCTAATAATCTTTCATTCATCTTCTCCTCTATTCTCCCATCATCTCGTGCTGGGCTCTGACAGCTCTCCAGCCTCCTTATTTCACACTATGGATGTTAGGCCAGGACTTATTGATCACATAACAAATTACTCATGAGTCACTGCTCCGCTTTGCCTCATGCAAGAGGCTGGAAAGGCAGGAAAATAAGAGACTTTCTTTAAGGCTCCTTCAAATTGTTAATTAAATTTTAATCAATTGCCCAGCATCTATCAGCACCGACCGAATCAATGAGGCTGAGACCACCAGGAGTTTCATACATGCAACCGAACAGCACAACACTATAATATCAATCATTCATTACTCACTGTGTGTAGGTTATTTTGCATATATACTTGAGTTTTCCTGCAGCTAAGAGTTTAATGTATGTTTGAGCATGCGTGTATGTTCACACTCACTCTAATGCATTTTGTAAATAATGTTTTAGAAAGAAGCCACGTTAGTAAAGTTTATTAAAATTATTATTATTATTATTACATTTAATTATTATGTTTATATTATATTATAAAACAAAATAAGTTTTTTAAATTGCGCATGCAAATAATTGTTAAGCTATTTCTGCTTTGTAATCTAATGTATTAAGCTTGAATCTGATATCATATTTTTTACTTAACCCGTTTAATCCCAAATTTTTCCCAGACATGAAAATATCCAAATGATGTGTCATTAGTAACCCTTTGAAATAATCAATAAT
>NW_015631070.1:514819-524149 GCF_001515625.1 Sinocyclocheilus rhinocerous | reverse complement strand
AAAATTGTGTTTTATGGTCGGTCACAATTGTGACCGGTGGGATTAGGTGAGTACTGAATTAACATATTTCTGCAGTCATAAAAATTTTTATATATCTTAGCCCAGCTATTTTAAACTGTTTGATCACATTCTAGGGTTATTATTATGCATAAAAAACCTTATGCAACATTGATAGGAACACGGAGATAAAAAAACAAATAAATTCAACCATCAACGCATTTCAAAATTGTTAAATTTTTATTGATTTTGCATCAATATTGTACATTTTCTTGTAACATTTGAATTTTTAATTTAGTGCAATATTTTGTCATTGCAACATTTTAGTGTAATTTTCACTAGCAACTGCAATTGGATTTATATTGTAAACCTAAGTTCACTGTTATCCCACCGGTTACTATTGTGACCATCAACATGTTTACTCATTCTATGACCACACTCAACAAATCTGAATATATGTGAATCCATATATTAATACTAGACACCTTAAAGATAATGTGTACCAAAAATCTTTGACATATCTTTATGTTGACATACTTTCATGTGAAACTGCACATATTTCATTGAGACCCTTTATTTTTTCCATATTTGCAGGAAGTGCACTAAAACATCAGTCAGTAAGGTTTTTAGAGCTTTATAAATGAAAACCTTTTTTACAGTCACTATTGTGACCGGTGGGATTAAATGGGTAAAATAAATCCAGTTCATTTACATGTTACCATTTATTTTAGTATAGTTTGAGTAAATATAGAAATTTGAATTTTAAAATATGTATGAAAACTCTACACTGTTACTTTTGCAGAAAGCTGCAGAAACGTGTTTCCCCTCTCTCTGAAAGTCTTTATTAATCATATCAGAGATTTATTAATCTAATCGCCCCATGGGTTGCTGTAGCAAATCATCAGAGTAATTATAGCAGTCATGGCCTTCCAAACAGACTGCACAAACTCCATAAATCCACACTGAATCTGCACTTGAACGGTAAATTAGAAGAAGAGCAGGAAAGTCCTTGATCGCGGCATTTAGTTCATTACTGCATGCTTCAGCGTTACTGAAACACGCGTTAGCCTCGTATTTCCACAGCATTCATATCGGAATTGCAGTCATCAATCTGACAATGTGTCAGAATCTATGATAACTGACACTGTGGCAGACACATGATTCAGAACCATTAGATTCAGTTTCTTCTTCAATTGAAATTTAGGACACAGAAATACTCAGAAACACAGAATATTAACCCTTTCATCAGGTTAGCAGGACACACATGCAGTGACAACCAGGGCCGGATTTACGCATAGGCATTCTAGGCACGTGCCTATGCTCGCTTGTCCAGGGGGGGCCCAAACACAATGAAGAGATATAATATTTTGATATACTATGGGCTATCTACAACAATAAAAGAACCAAAACCTCAGAAGACATTGAGCAAATAAATATAACAAACAATAGGGTAAAAATGACAAAATATTTCCATGCCTTCCACCTTTTTTATGTATGGAAATCGTGCTTTCTCCAGTTCTCTCTATGTCTTCCACCTTTTTTATGTACGGAAATCGCGCTTTCTCCGGTTCTCTCTCATAGACGCACACACACGCACTTGCGTACACACGCTGACAGAAACTTGTTGTCAACACCGCCCCGCGAATTTATCAATAAAATAGTTTCGCAGCTGGAAGCTACATGACATTTCTCAGTAGGGAGGTTCTTGAAGCAGTTTAACTTAAAGATTCGCTATTAGTAGACAGCTGCTGCTGAACACTGCTGAGAGACGCACAGACGCAGGTATTTTTTATTGACTGAACGCAAGCGCTTATTACGATAGAAAACACTGTAATGTTTCCACTGATTAAGAAATATTTTTGTTTGCTTGGGTGGTAATATTAGGCCTATTATATTAATATAGGGAAGGGGGGCCCAAAAATTTGTTTTGCCTATGTCACGAAAAGAGGTAAATCCGGCCCTGGTGACAACCTGCTAAACAATACTGCTACATGTAATGGGGAGTATATTATACACACATCAAGAACCAGATTTAGACACTGACTGATGTTTTTTGTGCTTTAATGTTTGAGCACTTTAAAAATAAAAAATCAGACACTTTTTGTAGCTGAATAGAGAGGTTTGATGTTCTTGATGTCTGTCTGTCTGGTGTTTGTAATCTGTGTGTTTCTCTCTGGTCTGCTCTAATCTCAATGTTTCTTCAGGCTCTTTACTTCGGCAGAGCACAAGAACCAAGATGATCTCGAAAATACACCATGCCTGTCGCTTGAGGTGTTGGACACATGCCGAACACACAAACACACGCGCACACACACATTTTACTTATCTATCTAAATGGGGACATTTCATAGATTATATAAATTATTCTTTTTAATAGTTAACTTTTAACAATTTTTTTTTTTTTGGATCATCAGTCATCAAAGCTTGGTAAATATTGGTCACAGATGCGAAGATTTACTTTAAACTTCACCAAGCTGATTACTCACTAAAAACTCCCACAGATCATGTTTTCATGAAATTTTAAGTCTTATTTTGACATAACAAAGTGGTTATATCTAAGTGTGTGAGTTGTTTACTTACTTTTTTTAAATTAGTCTTCCCATTAATGCCATTTTATTGTTCATTCAGACTGATTCGCAAACAAGGAACGCACACGAACACAAGAAGCAGGATTTATCGCATGAACCAATCACTGTCGAACATAACCAGTCATATCCAATCATATCGTGATGGAGGTATTGCCTCCTCTCACGTGACTTCCCAACATTCATTCTCAATTACCCCCCAGCAAACTCACCGCATGCTTTAAGGGGTCTGTTAAAACTCAATGGGCTCAGGAGAGACAAGAGGGATGCGGACTCCCGCTGTAACTTTACCCGCTGGTGTCGCTGTTGGACAACGTTTCTTTAGAAAAACAAGTGATTTATACATTTTTAATGTTATATTTTGTAATAGTGGCATTGTTTTATTTTTGTACTAGATTGGTCCAATGAGATTTTACCTTGGGCATTGCAGAAACATGCTGCATCCCAATTCACATGCTTATTCTGTGCATGTACTGACAATGGCAAGTCTCTATGTACTTTTGAGTATGCATGTAGACAGTAAGCCACTATGGGGGCTTTAAACACTTGCATTTTCATCTAGATATCATAAACCATCCTGTCGCATACTGTGTGTGTTTGCATGTGTTTCAATCGAGCTATAATTATTACCTTAACAGTTTCATCCATAATATATCATATGGGTCAATATCACCATAGAGTGCCTTTCAACCCTCACAATAATCAAAAATTTTGGTTTTAATTTCCCATTCGCTTTATGTCATGTCATAAATAGTAGACACTCAAGTACTATAGAAACAGATTAGCTGAGCTCCCACACATTTTTTTAGATAATTATGGGCCATTATTCAAAGCATAAACCATAAGATATGTCCACCCTGTCATGGACATATATATTACTGTTAAATACATTTTCATTGCAAAATTAAGATGCAAATTATATTTTCTGAAAGGTATAATGTTCCTTTCCTAAACAGGGTTATAACAGGATGAAACAGGATGGCCTTTTCTTAAAGGGGCGGATTCCCCAATACGACAGGGTGGACAACCATTCAAGGGACATGGACAAACTCTTCTTTTTTATTAAATAAAAATATAGTTTTTATTACCAAATGATCAATACACTCAAATTGAGTAATCTCTTATTTAACAAAATATTAACAGGAGAACAACATTTTTTAATTTTATGATTTGACAATATTCTACTATCATTCGAATTTAATGAGCAGTGCATGGGACATAGCAAAATAACAATCATCCTCTTACACAAAACAAAAAAAAAATCTAGAAAATGTATCTAAAGAGCCAAGTAATGCTTTTGTTATGAATATAAAAACTTAGCTTAATTTAACACGCCCTTTCTTAGTCATTTTTATGTTAAGTTATCATGGCAACTGAGTTATTTATGTACAGGACACCAAAAGGCACCCTACAGTGATATTGTCCCATATACTACTTGTCTACAACTAAGAAGATGAAGAATCAGTCACAAGCACGTCCTGTACTGTACTGTAGCACAGGGAGATGTGAACAATATGAGCTGTACCACACTGGAATCAGACTATCTGGGCACCTTTGTCATACTATTTTTAAAATACTATAACTTTATTGATTTAAAAGTTTTGATTTAAAATGGATAAAATGTAAATTAGACAGTAAGACTGCATGGAAGAGATGGGATTTGTTGGCTGTGGCTTTATGGCGTTATGCACTGGTTATCTGTGTTGTAATGTTGTACTATAAAGGTGCTTGCATAGGCATAGACTGGAATAGCTGCACAATAGTTGACCCAGTGCAATTCTAAAAATAATAAATAAACTGTTCACAGCTTGGCAGTGAGACTCAGAAAGAAATATCAACTGCACTTTGCATTTTTGCACCCAGGAAGAATAATTTCAGCCAGTTGTGGGTGAAGCAAGAACATTTACCAGGCATAAGTATTTCATACCAGCCATCATTCTTACATGACGTTTCAAACATGCAATGAAGACAGCAATCATCTGGGCAGTTAATTTCACAGGCAAAATCACAGGCATACTTACATTTGGCACTTGATGAGTGTTAATTCGGGATCTTTTTCACCAGTAATAACACATTAACATCCAGTCTAAACTAGAAGAAAGAGAAACGCTTTGTTGAACAAAGCAGACTAAAAAACAAATGTTGCATTCCAGCTAACAAAAATGTGTACTAAGAACATTTTGCTAATATTTCCCTGTGAAAATGTTATTTCTGAATGTTTTCTGAACATTCAAAACATCCAAATGTTTCTTTTTTTTTTTCTTGATATGTTAAAGACAACACAACACAAAGGGGAACTTTTTATTGCATTATTTTGAAAACAATACGTGAATGTTACTTTTGAGTGTTCTCTGAACCATCTTAGACAAACATCCAACTAAAATGTTTCAGCAAAAATGCCCCATGAATGATGTATGAGTAATGTTATGTATTAACATGTGTGCGCACAGATCTTAGAGTGTGTGTACGCTAAAATCCACACCAACATTCAGATTTATAAAAATGCTCTTTGACATGGAAAAGTGATTAGGGCCAAGTAATGCTCTAAGCAGATGTATGCACATTTCGGTGTCCGAGTACTGCAGGTATTTGGAAAATTAAGCAATTTTTGCCTCTCGCCATTTTGAGGTAAAGGATGTGTACATTGACTGGTGCTCTCTTATATATTAATGATATTAATTAGGAGTCACTTACAAGGCAGAGATCTGAAACCATTCAGCTGCGCACAATTCCAAGATCATTTGCGATTTATAAATTTCAAATGAGAGGTGTACGCAAGTTTTTTGTGTGTACATTCGTTCTATGAATCACACGTACGCACATTTGAGAAGTGATAATAAGATCAGTTGTAGGATGGTTTATACTCAACATTTTATGAATGAGGCCCAAGGTAACTTTAAATGAATGTTCTATTAGCGTTACTGAAAATATATTTGTTCATAACTTTGAGAGAACATTGCCAAAGTTCTGAGAACGTTCCCTGTTAGCTGCCATCATGCTTGCAGTGTAAACAGCCTTATTTATACTAAAAACGTATAAATAAAACTTTTAGGGCTTTTTGCAATAATTGTTGCAAAACACCCCTTCCTGTAGCTTTCTAGTGATCTTGAAGACATTGATTAGCTTGTTCAGGTGTGTTTGATTAGGGTTGAAGCTAAACTCTGCAGGACAGTGGCCCTCGAAGTTGCCCAGCCCTGCTCTAGATTGTCCTGTGCATGAGATCAGCGCAACAATAGATTCGTTGTTCTAACCATATTCCACAAGTTTCATGCTCTTTGCTCAGTTTTCCTCGCCCCTAGCAGTGAGATTGTTTAGAATGCCACAAATCACACCTCGTGTTTGAGGTCAGATGCACCTCTGCCCTCAATTCTGCCCACGATTGATGGCACACCCCTTCGAACGGATCCAACATGTGATGGAGAAAGCCGTAGCTATGGATACGGGAAATAAAGAGGTGAGGAATGGCTTTGGGGAAGTCAGCGCACCACCACAGAGCTCTACCGTTAGACGCTGGATATGTGAATTGCTTTCGGTTGATTCAGCAGCCAAAGGTGGGGGAAGAAAGAAGATGAGAGGAAAAAGCGGATGGGCTGGAGGAGGGAGGAGGGAGGGTAGTGCGCTGATCAGAATCTCTGCCGCACCATTTTTCACAACAGACAAAAACATTTGCCTGGATATCAATTTGGAGCCGTGAAGCAGTCTTCCCCTCCTGCCCCGTCATCCATCATCTTTTCCTCCCCCTCCACACCACCTCCTACACGTCCTCACCTCCGGGCCGGGCGGCGCAGGAGCTCGAGGCGGGGCAAGCACTTCTGAGGGACGGTCTGCTCGCATTATGCTGCCGTCCGAGACTCCGCCCTACTCCGAACCCTTATTGGCACCTCGGCCAGCACCCCATCAGTCATCGCGGGACCGTCATCCATCACGCGTGGCGATCAATAGCGGGCCGTGCATTCATCAGGCAGAGGTGCTGGTGGTCAGGCCACGTGGGGGAGCTGGAGCTCGGGGTCAGAGTCCAGAACAGACTTGTGATGTCTGAATTTGTAGGTGTATTTACAGGTGTGTATTTGCATGTGAGGGTTAGCATCTGCATAAACGCGTTATGAAAATGAAATTGGAGCAATGAAAATGAAAAATGAAAGTGTGTCACTTCAAGGTCATCCATACGCTAGAGTACGCCTAAAAATAAGCAGAAGTGCACATTTATGTACACTGTTTTGTTTTCAGAGCAAAAGAACCAAATGTATTGATGACATCATCTTGCATTCATGGGCGTAGCCAAAATTTTGTCGTAATCTACCTGCCTCTGACTAGCAGTTGCAACTAGCAAATCAAGTTTAAATAAACTAAAGTGTATTGGCTATTGGCTGTTAAAAAGGGATGAATCAAAAAAAGCATGCATCATGCTCACTTTAAAAATCCACTGGAAATAGGACGCTACTATCCAGGCATGTTTTAAATTTACACATACTAAACTGCACACTATGATGTAGGACTTGTCTACTATTAGAAAGCATGAAATTGGAATGATAGACATCTTGTCATATCACTACTTGTATTTTATCAATTGCTACATGTACTTGTAAAAGTACTTGTAATTGTGGATTAATTTGGAATGATTTACTGCCTGCCTGTGAAAAAGAAGTGCACTTAATTGTACTGAATGTGCACTTGTACTGTACTTCAAATCTTAAAAGTATATTTTTACAAATTTGCAGATGATATAATATTAAGGAAATAAAAGGCCACTTACGTGCATTTTTAAAAAAAGACACTTTCATTACTATTTTTATAACACACTTGAGTACACTTTTTTAAAATTATTAACTTTGTAATAATTAAAAATGTTTAACTTTAAACATTTACACAATAATCATGTTTTATATTATATTTAATAAGCATGTGAAGTACACTTATTTTGATGTGTTAATTAACATAGACTACTAAAGCACATGTAAAGTACATGATTATAACTTTAACTGTAGTAGTAAATGTAGTGTGTTATTCAATTTTACAATTAAAGTTAATTAAAATGTACTAAATTGCAACTTGTTAAAAATGTGTAATTACATTGAAATGACATTGAAGTAGGCTATATTTTAGTTTGTCATTATGCTTGTCAGTATACATTCAGCAGTAGGCTACTTTATATTTCAAAGATAATAGAAATAATTATGAAATTACATAAAAAGATGTCGGCCTTCAGTTATTTAAAGCACTCTAGGGTTCAGTTAATTGCATTTAATATAAACTATTAACTATTATAGGTTTTCATTTAATTGCAATTAACATGCAACTGAGTGTCTGAAAACTTTACATTCAGTTTGCACTTCAGTATTTTTAAGAATATTATTTTCATAATAAGTGCTCTTTTTTAAATATACATATATATATTTTTACTGTATATGTTCCTGTGGCTCAGTGTAAGTGTTGTGTTGCGTTAGCAGCGCAAAGGTCGTGGGTTCTATTCCCAGGGAACACACATACTGATAAAAAATGTATAGCCTGAATGCACTGTAAGTCGCTTTGGATAAAAGCGTCTGCTAAATGCATAAATGTATTTAATTAATTAATTTAATTTATATATATATATATCAGGGGCGTTTCCTCCGAGGAGGCAAGGGAGGCAGTATCTCCTCAAAGTTGGATGAGAAAATAATCAATATTACAAATATGACTAAATATGATCTTAAAAGTCTAAAAGTCACTCGTTTTTATAAAGTAACACGGTCCAACAGCGACACCCGCAGGTAAAGTTACAGCGGAGGCTTGCCTCCCCTCGGTCCATTGACTTTCTACAGAGACCCCAAAGCGTGCCATGACTTTTCTGGAGGCTCATTGAGATGAATGGGGGAAAGTCACGTGAGAGGAGGCAATGCCTCCATCGCGCTATAATTGGATATGATCGGTTATGATTGGATGTGATTGGTTCGTGTGATAAATCCCGCCTCTTGTTTTCGTGCAAGCTCTTGGTCTGAATGAACAAAATGATGGCGTTATTGACTAATTTTAAAGTAAGTAAACAACTCTCCTGCTTAGATACCACTACTTTGTATCACGGCAAAATAAAACGTGAAATGGTCTGAAAACGTGATGACTGCGTCAGTTACTCAGTCAGTTTTTAGAGAGCATGCAGCAAGATGAAATGAAAGATATATCTTTGTGTCTGTGGCAGTGTTTACAGAGCTTTTATGACGATGACCCGAAATAAGTTGACTATTTAAAAGAACAGCTGAACATCAGTTCACAAATAAAAAAATATTGGTAACATTTTACAATAAGGTGTCATTTAATGAGTTAACTAACATGAACAAACAATGAACATTTATTACAGTATTTATTAATCTTTGTTTACATTAGTTAATACAAATACAGTTGTTCATTGTTAGTTCATGTTAGTTCACAGTGCATAAACTAATGTTAACAAACACAACTTTTGATTTTAATAATGCATTAGTAAATGTTAAAATTAATATTAATTAAGATTAATAAATGATGTAGAAGTAGGCTATTGTTTATTCTTAGTTCATGTTAACTAAAATAGTTAACTAATGTTAACTAATGAAACATTATTGTAAATTGTTTCCAAAATATTGTTCAAATTGTTACTGCCTTTAGTTATTATTTTGGAATAAATATAAAAATGCATAAAAACACTATGAAATGTATAATTAGTACTAAAAATATAAAATAAAATAAAAAATAATATTAATAAATACAAAATAGAATTATATTTGTTCTCTTTTTT
>NW_015631070.1:505033-514156 GCF_001515625.1 Sinocyclocheilus rhinocerous | reverse complement strand
AACAAACACAACTTTTGATTTTAATAGTGCATTAGTAAATGTTGAAATTAATATTAACTAAGATTAATAAATGCTGTAGAAGTAGGCTATTGTTTATTATTAGTTCATGTTACCTAAAGTAGTTAACTAAAGTTAATTAATGAAACATTATTGTAAATTGTTTCGAAAATATTGTTCAAATTGTTACTGCCTTTAGTTAATATTTTGGAATAAATATAAAAATGCATAAAAACACTATTAAATATATAATTAGTATTAAAAATATTAAATAAAATAAAAAATAATATTAATAACAAACAAAATAGAATTATATTTGTTCTCTTTTTTATGTAATATTTATATTCACATGATTGGATGTGAACCAATCACATCCAATCATAACCGATCATATCCAATTATAGCAATTATTTATATATAAATATATAAATATATATTTATATATAAAACTGCCTCCTCATTTTAAAACACCACCGCACGCCACTGATATATGCTAAAGTGTACTTCGTTTTCTCAAACAGATTTATTGTTTATCTTGCTGCTAGTCAACTTCATCTAGGCCTATCAGTCATATGTCAGTATTTAGCAGTTCATTTAAGATCTGCTCACAGAACGCTGGTAATTGTAGACGGTATTTTTTGAACCTTTGTAAAAGCACCCTGTAAAGCGTCACACATCAGAACAAAAGGAGAGACAGAAACATATACAGTAGGTAACATACGACCTGCGATCAGATTAGCAAGTGACGGCAGAGCGACGCTGCGCTGATTTCCTGTGTCAATTATGTCACTCACTCCTGTTACCATCAGTTACCGGCAGAGCCGCGCACTTTTTCTTGACAGCTCATAAGTTTTCAAGAGCAGCTGGCTCAGGGTTTCTCTTCTTCAGCCCATAATGGATCAAGACATGTGGGGGCGTGTTAGAATGAGCCATTTTAGGTAGGCGTGGTTGACTCTTAACTTTTATAAAGAATATCTCTTTGGATTTGAGACTTTAGTCTTTGCAACTTTACAGATCTTCTTTATGCACCAAGAGCTTGTAACACTTCAAAGAGAAAGGAAAAATTTAAATTGCATCATATGACCCCTTTAAGGTGATGCTAATGCTCAGGGTTAACAGCTGGCACTTGTGTCTGCTATTCACTGTCCCACCTCAAGTCTGATCAGAGAAACTGCTAATATGCTAATTTTAGCCAAAGGTTTAGCGTTTTGTAGCATATTAGTTCTGCACTGGCAAAGTGTTGTGATATGAAAAAACTAACAGTATTTACAGTTTTACATGATGTGGTATGTTAAAAAAAGCATTTTTACCATCCATGGTTTTACTATGGTTTTTGTAGTTTGTAATTAACTATGGTTTCTACAGTAGCTATAACTAAGGTTTTACCAAAAATGCAATACTCATTTATAGGCCCACAGTGGGAGACATACAGTAATTAAACGTGATTGTACATTTCCTTAAATCTCATGAAATCACTACCTCATAAAATAGATATGTTTTCTTTTGAGATTGGGTTGGACGCATTTGCTAATTCTGCGTTTATGTCATATTGTAATTATCATAATTGGGTGTTTATACATTCAGGGGTTGATCTTTATTCAGACTAACAGATTTCTCATATTTCTTGATGTATGAAAGAGGCATTAAAACTAACTCGAAAAATACGAAATGTATTTTTGAACTTTTAAAATGCGACCTTGTGGGGACATTTTTGAGGTCCCCATGAGGAAACAAGCTTATAAATCATACAGAATTAGTTTTTTTGAGAAAGTAAAAATGCACAAAGTTTCCTGTAAGGGGTAGGTTTGGTGTAGGGCAATAGCACATACAGTTTGTACAGTATAAAAACCATTGCGCCTATGGAATGTCTCCATAAAACATGGAAACACAACATGTGTGTGTGTGTGTGTGTGTGTGTGTGTGTGTGTGTGTGGATTTTATTGGTTTACTCTTCTCCCAGAACCAGACTTTCAAAATATGAATTAACGTTTTTGAAAATGTAACAAATGGTGACTGTCAGAAACGAGACCGGGATCCAATAGCAGGTGAAACAAAAAATGTTTTAATTTGTTTATAAAGTTTATTGAAAACTGTGATAACAGAAAATGCTCTGTCAATAAATCAGCCGGATAGCAAATCCGCCAGCAAATAGTCAGCTTGATCAGTCAGCACTGAGGTCAGACCAGCTTCTGCCGAGCCAGCGGGGAAGAGAGGTGGCGAGCCGGCAATTGAAAGCCGCCGCTGAATTCCAGAGGCAGTGCCGAGCATGAGCAGAGAGGAATCGGAAGGGGCTGCCGTGAAGAGACAGGCATACAGTCAGAGAGAGCCAAGGCAGAGAGCCGACCAGAGTCCTAGAGGGGCAGGCGGGTAAAAAGGGGAGGATGACAAAAACAGGAACACCAGACCGACTAGACTAGAAAAATAAACAAAACAAGACTGGGTCAGAAAACACAACAGGCACCGAGACGATCTGAGCTTCAGAACAACGTAAGGTTAGCGGCAACCACGCTGGCGATGCTAGCGGGCTATTTGCTAATAGCGGACTCGGGAAATCAAAATAAAACTAGTGATAACAAGGCGCTCTGATTGTTTTTGTTGTAGGATACGATAGGGGATATATTCACACGTTATATAAACGAAAATGATGGTGTATAAAATTGATTTTAAAATAGAAAATTAGACGACAAAGAATTAACTTGACGGAGCTCAAACTCAAAACACACGGTAGCAACAAACAGGAAGTGATAATATTGTATAAAAACAACTATTTGATAGTCAGTCAATCCATTTGGAAAGCGTGCCAGTGGCAGCATTTCAGCACAATGATTTTATAATTGCTTCCTGTACATTTTGCAACACTTTTGAAGTTAAATGCTCAGTTTTATCTAAAAAACATGAATCTGACAATGTTTTATTACATTACATATTATACGTTAGAATGCTATTTATACATACTGTATTATGCCATTTCAGCTTGCTTCTACAAGTCTTTGAACTCTTATCGTGACTTGTGGTTCACAGGACTCGTACCTGAGTACGTAATATCATAAGTTCAATGCTGTACCAGGTGCGCTAATGAGCAAGTTTACTTTCTCAGAAAATACATTCATATGGAGCTGGTTATGTGATGCAAATGTCAAAATGTATTTGTTTACACATCATGCATCATGATAAAAGTGTTAAAAAAAAAGATGCACACTGCGTACCTGTAATATTACACACTATTGGACTAGAGTGTGTTACTGCATCCCTGAAATGATTCGGTTTCTATTACTCATTCATTTTTCTAGCTGCGTCTCGGCGATATCGCACTTGTAATCGACTGTAAAGCTCTGGGTTGCGTTTGTCATGAGGAGTGCAACAGCACGGGTTCACCGGCATCTGTACAAGCGGTAACGGTACACCGCTCTCCGAAGCACGTTTAACCTCTGCCCTGCTTGCGGGGTGGAGACGCTCGGGGTTAAGGTCAGGTGAGAATCTCCACGGCCACACCTGGGCAGCTGATCTGCAGGTCGCTGTCGGGTCAGGTGTCACTCTCCCGTTTCAGCAGAGTTCCATCTGCCCATGGCCTGGATAATTCAAGAGCAGCAAAACACGCTTTGTCACTACCTGACTAGGACAAAACTACCCTGCTAGTTAAACTACCACTAAGATAACAACACTTGGCGAATAACCCTCACATTTTTACGCAAAACTGCAAATGAAGAAATAATAATAATGAATTAAACAAAAAAATAAATTTAAATGAATGCATGTTTAAATGTATATAATATATTTTTAAGTTAAACAAAAAAAATTGACATTTTTTTTTGCACAAGCATATGATGAAATATTTGATATAAATCAATATTTAATTGCATTCGTGTTGATGTTACCCTACTTAATGCCAGCTTCCATCCCACAATAGGACAACTGCCATGCTTACAGCAAACTGATGAGTGATGGGACAATTTCTCATTTTTGTATGTGTGTGTGTGCGAGTGTGTTTTGCTCTTTGACCTTTTACACCTTACAGCCTACTGCTATACAACGATAAATATTTGATCCCACACCTGTCCATCTTCCTGGGCTCTCACACAAACACTTGGGCCTTTCCACGCAATGTGTTTGCTAAGGCAGTTTGGGCACGATGTAAGAGGAGCTCCCAGGGAGATAATGGTGCGACGCTATTAATAATGTACGAATGAATGTAATCTCAAACCAGCAAAACCCAGAGACACTCAGGCTGAAACCTGAGAAGAAACTGCTAAAAAGAGATGTAGTACAAATATCAAGTAGTCCTTACAGTCGACAGACAGATATCCATATGTTTTATCTAAATATGCTGAAGCTTATTAATAAACACGGGGAAAAAATTGAGTATGATTTAAAGCATGCTTCACTTACTAATTGCTGGTAAATTTTGTAAATAAGAGAAAGTGGCAAGACTGGCACAGTGGATTCTGGTAAACATACTCCATTTTTTTTTTTTTATTATTATAGACTGGGTCAGAAAACACAACAGGCACCGAGACGATCTGAGCTTCAGAACAACGTATATGGACTGACACAAGACAGCAAACACGAGGGCAAGATAAAGGGAAGATAATGAGGACAAAACAGGGTGCAGGTGAGGAGGGAGAATTAGCTAACAGGGATAACAAGGTATACACCACGATGACAGCGGAAAACATGGCGAGCCATCAAAACAAAAGGCCATGTGCTCCATGACAACAAAGCCTAGGCAGGCCCCACCGAGATCGTGACAGTGACATGAAGATAACTATTTTTAATACTTTAAAATGTCTGAAACAGATCAAAATTATTCATATCATATATAATTCTTTAAACAAACTACCCAAATCCCAAAATATAATTTCCACCACAACCAAAAATAACAATCTTATGACAAATATACATTTTTCATAAACTAATAGCCTACACTTTCAAAGGACAGCATCAGTGAAGGGCATGCTTGAGATTAACCATGCTGTAATTTTGTCAAAGTATGCAAAAAAGTGTGAAAATATTATTTAACTGTATTTAGGATGCATAAAATGAAGGGTTACACCACAGAATGCATTAAATAATGCTTTAAGATGTGATGGAAATTACATTTGATCATGACAGTTTACAATTTGGACATTATTAACAGACATATTAGTGGGAGAGTGAAAGGTGTGTTTTCAGAGTTTCCACAAAACAAAAAGTGCCCATGCCTTATTACAAGTATGTCACTTTTTTTTTTTTTTTTTTTTTTTTTTTTTTTTTTTTTTTTGCAGTGTACACCCTCTTCACAATATTTGAACATTTACTGTGAAATGCCTGATTAATTACAGAATTACAGAAAGCAGTCTAGATTTTTTTTCTCTTTGATGAAAAAAATAGTTTTGATGCTATGTAGTAAAAATAGATTAATAATATGTTTAAGTTTATTCATATTGGCTGAAAAAAAGCTAGGAATTTTCACTCCGAAATTGCTAGTAATTTCATAAACAGGCAAGTAACACATTGAATTCAATGTGAAATTATGAAGTTAAAAAAAATTATATATATATATATGATTTTCTTGTAAAAACATGCTTCAATAATCTTCTGGAAAATAATTTTTCTTTGTTTTGTTTTTTTTACATGTTTTATAATCCAGCAGGTAAAAATGGTGCATCTGATCACTTAGTAAAGTAACAACACATGATTTGAGCAATCATTCATGTCTGGACAAAGCAGGATGACTTTAATACTCAGAGGTCTGATCACTTAACAAACAACCCTAAAAAGATTTCTTCAAAGCCAGATACTCTTAGAAGCTCAGGTGGTTCTGTGTAAAGGCTGGATTTCATTAGTTTGTTGTTTTTTATCAGGAACAGAAATGAGGGATGACGTTGGGATGCCTCTACCTCCTCCCTGCTTGACCTTTTAATAGGAGGGCAGTTGTTAAGTGAATTTCGGGAATCCCATAAACACAAATTGCCATCCGTAATCTCCTGCCAGGGAAGGGAGAAATATTTCAGTGGAAGGTAATCAATCAGATGCTTAGAGCCCCTCACAGCCACAGTTCAGGAGAGAGAGAGAATCTGCTGTAATGCACTGCAGCCATCCAAACACAGCATGACGCCACCTATTTGTAACATGGCAGAAAATAGAAAAATAGAAACAATGAAAGTCATTTTCAAAAAGTTATTTGTGAAAGAAAGGAGGTGTTCAGAAGTTCAATCTTAATATAATATGAGCTGTTTTGACCATGCCCTGTTTTTTGTTTTTTTTTGCAAACCAAAATTTGGAATATGTCTGAATGCAGTCTAAAACTAAAATTCTTACCATATGTTATTTTCTAGCAAGGAACAATAAACAAACTTTTTTTTTTTTTAAATGCCATGAGTGAATGAATGAGTTGAATGTTGGTTTGGGGCTACTGGGAAAAAAACCTGTATTTGCCATAAATCAAGAGATCATGTTCTCCAGGGAAGCTCGTATTTTGGATAATTATGTATTTTTGTCATAATTACGATGTCAGGTGCATTCAAGCCATTTGGTATGCACCTTTTCTACATAAAATTTAACAAGATTTTTTGAACTCTGCATCTACAAAAAGATTAATAAAGAATATGCATTGAGTATGTTTTTCCTTTTGTAGGTTTTTATTCAGTTTGAATGTGCTGTAAATTGAATCATTACATATTCATTCAGAATTGTACAATACTATGGTATTTTGTGCAAAGCGCATACTGTAATAACTGTAAAGTGACATGTGTGGCCAGGTATGGTGTCCCATTTGTGCTCTGCATTTATTCCATCCAAGTGCACACACACAGCAGTGAGTAGTGAACACACACCCAGAGCAGTGTGCAGCCATTTTTACTGTGGCGCCTGGTTGGGGGTTCAGTGCCTTGCTCAAGGATCTCACCTCAGTCGTGGTATTGAGGGTGGATGAGAGTGCTGGTCATTCACTCCCCCCACCTACAATCCCTGGAGGTACCGAGACTCAAATCCATGATAATTGGGTTACAAGTGTGACTCTCTAACCAACTGCCCCCATTATCTCAGTATTAGTATACATTTTATAATAAAGGTTTTTTATTGGCTTTGATGGTTGCACATAAGGTTCTTTATGGAAAAAGATTCTTCAGATTATTCAAAATGTTTACACTAGTTGAGGTGCTATAGCACCACTACCTTGTAAAGAACCTGTTAGGCCTAGTGTGGTTCTTCAGCAGTTCTTTGGGGTGGTTATGGTGCTAGCACCACTGCCAAAGAGCCCGTTAAGCCCCTGTATAGTTCTTTAAAGATTCTTTAACTCTCTCTTGGTCTCTTAGTTTAGCTGCAAATCTGTCTTGTGGTTGTTGGCCAAGCTGTGTTTGGAGATTTTGCTGTTGTAGGATCATAGGATCTCACGCTAAACCTCTGGCGTCGGGTATCCAAAGCTCCGCTGTGTCTTAACCAATGGCTGGCCAGAGCGCTTAATGTAATGGGGGAGGTCACCGGCTCGCACTCCTTAACCCCTGACCTCCGAGCTCATGAGCCGTGCGGGTATTTCTTTCATGGGGACACCAGAGATGTGTTGTGGACAGGTTAAAGGAAGAGTGGTAAGCAAGCTGAGATCCGTTTGTACCCACTGTAACTTTAATGGGCTCTGATAAAGATGGATCCCATGCCTCCGTGATGGATTAAGTCACTGAGCACCAGCGTGGAAACTGATGCTTTTATCTTACTTTATTTAGGCCAAGTTGTGGTTCACCACACATTTAGGTTCTGGACATTAACATTAATGAATGACCAGAGCACTTTCTATGAGCGCGATGCTGCTGCGCATACGATACGCTGACGATGGTTTCTTTTAGCACTGAGTGCAATTATTTTTCAATGTTTATTCGATGCTTTTTGCATGCGTTAGTCTGAATGCAACTGAGCTGAAAGATCATGAAGTGTTTTACAGCGGCTGTGTGAATGATGGCCGCAGCTTTCAGAAAGACGGTAAATAGGTGATGAATATATTCATTGTTCCGATAAAGGTATTGATATTCGCTATATCCAAATACTGTGAATTAATACCCACATAAATCTGCATGCATTTCAGATGTTTCCAGTGTTCACGCAGAAGACGTGGGGCTCGATGCCTGTAAATCAGCATGAGTAAAGCGAATGATTTTCTGGCAGTAACGCGGCCGCGCTGGCACGCACATAACTCAGCTGAAGGAGTCACGGGAGCAGCCGATAGGTTGGGTCAACCCATCGACACGCCACTTGACCCCTGTTGACCTCTGCGGCCAATAAGGCTAATGGTGGTGTAAGGCTAGAGCCGTAGCCATGGCGTGGTGGTCTAACTCGGCTGGACTGTAACATGCACCCAGCTAACACTCCTCATGCGTGGCTTAGCACTGACCACCTCGCTCACTCGCTCTCTCTCTCTCTGTGCTGAACTATTACTGCAAAATGCAACAGCACCAGGCTAATTGGTGCATTAATCAGAACGTGTCTTAATGAGTGGGCACAAGCATGTTATATATGTATTTTCCAAGTGTAAACATACATGAAACCTATTAAAAATTGGAACAATTTCATATATTGACATATACTATATCAGCCCATGGAAATGTGTATGTTTATGTATGTATAATATATTTTCTTTCAAAGACTACACATGTCTTTGTGTAAATGTGTAAAAGACCAATTACAAATACATGTGGCATACAAATAAAAATGTGAAATGTCACTAATATAACATTGATTTTATATATTTATATATTCACTATTACATATTTGCTTATATTTAAATATAAATATTGTTTTGATTTGACATGATTTCATATACAGAATGAGTTTTTAAAAAACGTTCATGACACACAGAGGTCAGAGCAACAGGCCCATATAGTATATAGTTTATTGGCCTATATAGTTTACATATAGATAACTCTATATAGAAGTTACTGTATAAGTTAATCGTATAAATTTTCATGCGTTAAAAGTTTGTGGGGGCAACAACTGAAATAGCCAATATGACAGTGAAGCAAAGTGCTCCTGTTTTTCATTTCCTGTGGGTGTGTGTGTGTGTGTGTGTGTGTGTGTGTAAAGAAACACATGATAATCATATGTAGCACACGCCTACTGAACCACAAATTACATCCCTAATATGCACTGTTTTATGTATTT
>NW_015631070.1:499336-504862 GCF_001515625.1 Sinocyclocheilus rhinocerous | reverse complement strand
TTTTAATCCTTATTTACTTGTTCTAATTTTTTGTTTTTTTTTTTTTTTTTTTTTGTGTTTATTACAAAATATTCTATGCTTATGTACTATATACTTATATTCTAATCATATATCTACATATATATCCATCATAAAGCCCATCAATTTGTTGCTATATGTAAATATAAAATAAAGTGATGTATTACGTATATATGTTTGTATGTGTATACATACACACACATACTTTGTCTTATTAATTTTAACATATGAAGAGTTCATTTGCAAAAACAGATAACTCCGTTTTTAACAATTCTCAGAAATCATGTTTTTTCATTGTGCATTCCAATTAATCTCAATCAAACTTTAGTTGGGTTACTTTGATTAGGTTAAAAAATAACTAATTATTACAGCTAACTAACACAGTAAAACACAATAAAAACAATCACAAAAAACATGATTTTTGAAAATTTCAAACAACGGAGTTATCTGTTTTTGCAAATAAACTCTTCTGAAATAAATGAACTTTTCCACGACATTCTAATTTATTGAGATGCACCTGTATATATATAGCTAAAATATATGAGATAGAAATGTATCATATACATATTAATAACATATGTATGTGACTTAGCACAGACTGAAAAATGGTTTGATGTGTCTCTCATTTGAGGTTTGAAGTTCAAACTGGCTCTACACACAATTTTTCAGGGTGATTTATTTATTAGTGCTGTCAGTTAAGTCAATCATCACTAGTAGTATCTCTATCACTGGTAACGCTTCATTTTAATGTGTCCTTTTTACACATATTACATGTACTTACTATTATAATAACAATTAATTACGCATAATTACATGCAAGTAACTCAAAGCCAAACCCTAATCCTAACCCTAACCATATAGTAAGTGCATGTAGTTAATTAATATTACTCAGTACTTATCACTAGTAGTATCTCTATCACTGGTAACGCTTCATTTTAATGTGTCCTTTTTACACATATTACATGTACTTACTATTATAATAACAATTAATTACGCATAATTACATGCAAGTAACTCAAAGCCAAACCCTAATCCTAACCCTAACCATATAGTAAGTGCATGTAGTTAATTAATATTACTCAGTACTTAAATGTATAATTACACTGCAACAAGGACACCTTAAAATAAAGTAAAGGTAAACCCTATCACTAAGTGTTAAAGTAGAGTGAGTGAGTGAGTGTGTGTGTGTGTGTGTGTGTGTGTGTGTGTGTGAGTGTCGTCCTGCAGTGTTTGTGCTTCATGTATGGATTAATAATTTGAGCTCTTCAGTTTCTCCTGATCTCTTCTTCTGTGTTCACACTGGATTCTCAGACTCAGCTCTCTCCCTCTTGACATTATGCGTAATTATGCATATGTTTGGACCGTGCACATGCACACCTATGCTATGACATTCTCCGTCTCATTTTCATGCAGCTCTAGACAAACACTCACACCCGTCGCACACAGTGTCAGTGTGAATAAACCGCACATCTTCTCCAAACACTGTGTTCTGTGCCATCTGTTCACCAATGTAAATCACGTTGTGTTGATGTGAGCCTCTTCCGTGCTGGTGCCAAATGTGTGTCCTCCACCACTAAATCACACGGGGAAATTCATGGCTTTATGTATATTAATGCAGAAATATGCTTATATGCAGAATCCAGTGAACTTACGGCCACTGACTCGCGATGAGTTCATTCAAAGACTAAAGATAAAAAAAAATTAAATAAAATACAAAAAAAAAAGTATCACGGTTTCCACAAAAATATTGGGCAGCACAACTGTTTTCAACATTGATAATAATCAGAAATGTTTCTTGAGCAGCAAATCAGCATATTAGAATGATTTCTGGAGGATCATGTGACACTAAAGACTGGAGTAATGATGCTGAAAATTCAGCTTTGATCACAGGAATGCATTACATTTAAAAAAATATATATATTCACATAGAACATTTATTTTAAATTGTAATAATATTTCATTGTTTTTACTGTATTGGGTAGCAGAAGAGACTTCTTTCAAAAAGATTAACAAAATCTTACATGACCCAAACTGTTGAATGATAGTGTACATGTTCAAGCAGCTTTCGAACAATATATCACTCTCTAACACACATGGTGAGTGAATATTGCTGTATTTCAAGCATTTCCCTATGACATGTGCCGTGTTTTGCATTGTTTTGTATTGTGTGTGTGTTTGTGTGAATATTGTGTCCTCGTGTCATGTTGTGGCTCCACTGGCGCTCCAGTGACTCTCAGTGATTTCTTGTGAGATTTGGGGAACATGCAGCTCAGACTGAAAGAGTGATCTGATCTGCTGATCCTCCTGCTGCAGATGTTTAATCTGATCCAAACCCTTCAAAGCCTTACAGATTAACACTCTCCACAATCTCACTGCACCGCAAACAGATGGTTTCCTTCGACTTCCTGAACTGGAATACAGTATGAAAACAGGATTATATCATGATTTCATTTGCATTTATGATAGTGATGTTTTTAATAATTGTGCATGTATTGATATGTATATGATATTTCGCTACACCTTCTTACTGTATGTCCATATTGTGTAAACCGTTTTATTTACATTTATATAGTGTAATTTTCTGTTACTGTTACTCTGTTCTCCACAGAGGAAATGCAACTCATAAATGCTCTATATGGCCTGTGTTTGTGTGTGTGTGTGTGTGTGTGTGCGTGCGTGCGTGCGTGTGTGTGTGTGTGTGTGTGTTCATGCTAATGTATTCAAATATATGCAGAGTTGATAACAAAGTAACCAAAATGACAGCAGTAAATAATTGCGCTGGCAATACTAGCAAGGCACGATTAATGATAATAGCAGAACAGTGGGATTGTGTCAGTGCTATATTCTGTTTGATTAGAATTTTAACCCTATAAGGCCTATTGTATCATACCTGAACATGAATTTCTAAGGGCTCTAAATGATCAACATGATCAAAACGTTGCTGTTAAACCTGTCAGGCACAATCTACTGCTTGCTTCTGTCATCTGATTGATAGTTTAAACTATTTTATTAACAAGTTTTAGTATAATCGTACAAACGTCCTCCTTTGGCTCGTGCTTCATGTGTCTTTTTGCTGTCAAATCTTTACTGATTTTTATCAAGTAAACATAAGAATAACTTAAGTAATATTTCCAGATGAACACTTACTGGGCTGAAGCAGCTTGGCTTTACTTGATTATCCAGAGATAATTTTTTTTGAAAAATTAGTGAGTCTCAAATCTGATCATCAGGCTTTTGAGGAACATTTGTTTCCAGAAGCTTTACTTTTACTGTTCCTCAGTGGAGGAATGATCTTCCCAAGCCTCTAAAACATCTCAGATCTTTTGAGGAATGTTTATTTGTTCATCTCTCAATCATCAATGGATTGCATCACATATGTTTTAATCATTTAAATATCATCTGACTAAGACATATTATTGAGATATAGAGTGATGACTGATATTTGTATCATTTTCTTCTATACTGTTATAAAGATCTCACTCATTTACATTTCAAGCATCAGAATATCATAGTATAAATATCAGCATCTGCAGCAAATTGTATGCTTTTGCTCAGTTTGAGCTGTTTTTTCTCCGTATTCTCACTATATGACTATATGAGACTATATCAGACTATATGAGCCATAAAAGCCTGATGTATCAAATATGATACTCAACAAAAACACATATGCAAACTTTTCAATATAGATTCAATAAACTGTTCCATTTAAAAATGGTTAAAGTCAGGCTTTACTGGGTGAAAAGATTCAGAAATCCCATTAGAACTCAGTAGATGATTTAGAAAAAAACACAAGATGAATCTCACACCAACTTTTCTCATTTCAGTTTGTTTTCATAACCTTTGGTTCTCAAAGTGAAGTGCTCTACTCAGCAGCTGTAGAGCTGTGTGTGTGTGTGTGTGTGTGTGTGTGTGTGTGTGTGTGTGCGTGTGTGTGTGTCTTTGAGGTAACAGTGAAGCAAAGTGCTCCTGTTTTTCATTTCCTGTGGATGTGTGGCTTTTCCTCCAGAATGTATAAAGCACTTCATATTACACTGGTAAGCGTTTTAATTAAACTTCTTGTAATTAAAGTTCCCTTTGTTCTGATTAGCCTCTGCTAATTGATTCAATTTGTCTCTTGTCATGTATTAGACCTCTACTTAGTTAATGAATTAATTGATCAACCTTCAGCGTATTTTGGGTTGGTAAGAGGATTTTGACATCTAACCGCTTTAATCTTGTGCTGGCTGGAAATTGAAGGATTTTACGTCCAGTCAGGCTCTGTATGTGTCCTCATGAACGTAATCAAACTATCCTAAATTCATGCAAGAAATTCACCACAAACTTCTAGGATTCACTATTGTTGTAACTAAAAATGCTTGTCAAAAAAATCTTATCTTAATAAAGATTATACATGTAATAATGTACAATTTCAGCAGGAGCACACAAGTGCTTTGAATGGAAGAGTTTGAAACACCTCAGCTCATAAAATGCAATAGTGTGTATGTGAGTCAGAACTAAACAGCAGGAGAAACATGAGCTGATCTTGAGATGTTTGATGATCTGACCTTGGATTTAATGTGAAGCCACACTGTGGTAGGAATAGAGCTCCCTCTAGTGGACATAAACTATACTCAACACAAGAAGAAAGTGCTGCTGTTAATCTAATATAGTGGTCAGTCATCTGTAACCTTAACAGCCCAATTGTTTGGTGTTTTAAGAACAACAGTCTTCGCGATTATGCAGAAACAAAGTGTGTTAAACTTCATCAGTGAAGAAGAAGAATAGTGGATGAAATCTGAAAGTAAGCAATTGGGGCCATCAAAGGCTAAGAAGGATTGTATCCATTCCAAACAACACAGAACTAGTGCAGCAAACTGACCGCAATAATCGCCACAAAACACCTGAAAAGGCTGCTAAACCTTTAATCACAGAGTGCTAAATGTGAAATACTAAAATTTAGACATTTTCCTCCTCCAACATCTCTAGAAAAACTGTCAAATGTTCTGATAGACAACATCGAACTGGAGACTATTCAAATGGTGCATGAATCTATTGTAAGAAGATTACATGCAATTGGAAATATTGACTATTTTCCATGTGATCACATTAACCCCTGTATCTTAATTTAAAACAAATTCATCTAAAACTAAACCTATATGAGACCCAGGACCACAAAACCAGTCACAAGGGTCAATTTTTTGAAATTGAGATTTATACATAAAAAAGGACAACATTTAGCAGAGATACAACTATTTGAAAATCTGGAATCTGAGGGTGCAAAAAAATTGCCTTTAAAGATGTCCAAATGAAGTTCTTAGCAATGCATATTACTAATCAAAAATTAAGTTTTGATATAATTACAGTAGAAAATTTACAAAATATCTTCATGGAACATGATCTTTACTTAGTATCCTAATGATTTTTGGCCTAAAAGAAAAATCTGTAATTTTGGCCCACACAATGTATTGTTGGCTATTGCTACAAATATACCAGTGTTACTTGTGACTGGTTTTGTGGTCCAGGGTCACA
>NW_015631070.1:498497-499187 GCF_001515625.1 Sinocyclocheilus rhinocerous | reverse complement strand
TTTCCATTGATGTATGGTTTGTTAGGATAGGACAATATTTGGCCGAGATACAACTATTTGAAAATCTGGAATCTGAGGGTGCAAAAAAATAGCCTTTAAAGATGTCCAAATGAAGTTCTTAGCAATGCATATTACTAATCAAAAATTAAGTTTTGATATAATTACAGTAGAAAATTTACAAAATATCTTCATGGAACATGATCTTTACTTAGTATCCTAATGATTTTTGGCCTAAAAGAAAAATCTGTAATTTTGGCCCACACAATGTATTGTTGGCTATTGCTACAAATATACCAGTGTTACTTGTGACTGGTTTTGTGGTCCAGGGTCACATATGTAAAACTATATCAGGTGTTTTAGTGAAAATATATTTAGGCCAACTTAAGTTCGCGTCACTCTGCTTCCCTTTGCAAAAACCCAACAGGATTTTACTTGGACATTCACTCACCCCACCTACAATCCCTGCCGGACCTAAGACTCGAACACACGACCTTTGGGTTACAAGTCCAGCTCTCTATCCATTAGGCCAGGACTGCCCCAGGGTTTGTAAGTGGGGTGAGTGAATGTCCAGCGCTCTCTTCTCCCTCAATACCACGACTGAGGTGAGACCCTTGAGCAAGGGCACCGAACCCCAAACTGCTCCCTGGGTGCCGCAGCATTGGCTGCCCACTGCTCCGGGTGTGTGTTCAC
>NW_015631070.1:462185-498443 GCF_001515625.1 Sinocyclocheilus rhinocerous | reverse complement strand
TGGTGTGTGTGTGTGTGTGTGTGTGTGTGTGTGTGTGTGTGTGTGTGCGTGTGTGTGCGTGTTTGCTCACTACTCACTGCTGTGTGTGTGCACATGGATGGGTTAAATGCAGAGCACAAATTCCAAGTGGGACACCATACTTGGCCACACGTCAAGGCCTGTATGGTGCCTGTAAGGGCCTGATTAAAGATAAATATCAGTGCCCTATATTAATTAGGTGCTTATTATTTATAAATAATAAATTTCTTAAATGGAGATTCACCCAAAAATGAAAACTGTCATCATTTGGTAAAAAATGTATAGCCTGAATGCACTGTAAGTCGCTTTGGATAAAAGCGTCGGCTAAATGCATAAATTATTATTATTATTAATTATTAATTAATTATTATTTACTCAACATCATGTCATTCCAAACCTGTATGAATTTCTTTCCTCTGTGGAACATAATTTAAGAAATTCAAGAAATGTTTGTCCATACAGTAGAAATCATGGGTAACCAAAATGGTTTGGTAACATTCTACAAAATCCTCTTTTGTGTTCAACAGAAGAAAGTCATTTGGAATGACATGAGGGTGAGGAAATGATGACAGAATGTATTAGTAGTATCTTTCCAGCATAGCTCAAAATCAATGCTTTACTGTCAAGTGCTTTTCTATGTGACAAAAATGCATTATTAAGTTTGTTGCATTTGTTGTGAATTTAGTAATATCTATCGTATATATATCAAAACATTCAAGTGGGAATTTGTGGGAACGTTACGATCGCAACTCATAGCCATAGGGCCCAGAATTCCTAGCGACGGCCCTGGCTATAAATGAACTACACCACGGTCACATGGCTTATCCACCATTAAGCACCATTAAGCAGCCAACAACTCTTTCAGTCTTGATTTAAAACCATTTTCCCTGAAAGTTTGAGTTAGAATAGTGTGATTATAACCACAAGGTGAATGCAACGAGTAGATAAGTTTACCTGTTCAGTGTGATTATGTTTAAAGTCTGATAACCTCTGTAGTGGCATTTAGATGCTTGTTAGCAACCACCTTTTTCAAAACAAGTAAAAGCTTTAAATATTACTGATGTATTTTATGTCACAGAAAAAAACATTAAAAAGTCTAGAGCCTGTGTTCACCAAAGACCTTATTTCACGCAGCTAAAGCAACTTTCATTGCTTTGAAATATCAGTTTCAAAATCATTCTGATGGTAGTGACTTCTAATAAGACGAATGTATTCAGTTTCTTCCCCAAATGACTGTTTTGGGAGTTTGTAAGTTTGTTGAGCGGTAAGAAATACCACAAAAAGGGTGAATTGCTTTATGGCAGCAATAAATGCATGGGTGCATTCGAAATCGCATAATCTCTTGAGTAGGTCATTACTTCACAACCGCAAAAAGAGTATGTTCTAGTATGAATGTGTGTATTATGATTGTAATGTTGTCATTGTCAGTTGCGTCACATCACTGCCATTCATAAATCCTCTCCCATGGCCTCGTGTGATAGTAAGTGTCGATCGTATGCACACTTCAGAATCACACCGGAAGTAGTAGGTCAGTAGGTACTTTGTGCCTACTCTTTCATGAGTACTTTGAATTTGGGCATACATTTTTGTCACATACTATTTTTCGCCTATATTGTAGGGAAGTATTTGCAGTTTCTAATACAGCTCAAGTGTACAGAGATCCACTGTATAATTACAACAGTGAACTCCACTCATTTAACTGCTGTAGGCACTCAAACACACAACCCTTTCTTTAATCCAAATAATAATAATAATCAAAATACCCACTGACTTAAGGATGATGGAACCGGAAGTACTAAAATGTGAACTTCGTTTTGCCCTGCAAAAATACGTCATCCCTGCAGCATGCTGTTGGCAGCACTTTGACATGAGTCTGAATGCAGCCATTGACCTAATATTCATAATATTGTGCAATTAGAAGCAAAAGCAAAACATGAAAACTTCAACTGACTCTCAAAATGGTCAAGTATGTTGTTAAAGATAGCATCTCATCACAAATTCCCTCCGTATCCACAGAAAGCTCATCATCAACCCTGACTGCTGCTGAAATGATTACACTGTTGATTAAATTAGTAAAAGCAATCACAATCTCTTAAAGCAAGTTAATTGGGAGAATTTATTTAGCCCTACTGATGGCTTTATGCATGTTTGATTAAGTATTATAAGGTTTGTTTTTCAGATTTTACATAATATGTCTTTAAATCTTGCACAAAGTGATCGGGAGCCCCATTAACGATCATAATAAACTCTTTTTAAAAGCGCCTCCCGTTATGATTTATCTGCGGCGAGATGTGCTGCTCCGCTCACTATCTGGCCATCTGACAAATAGGCAGGATGCATCGTACAGTCATGCCATAAATCTGCAGACGTGCAGAGCTGTGCAGTGCACTGGAAAAGTTAGGCAGAGGTCAAATCAACTTTATGAGGGATCTCTCTCTCTCACACACACACACACGGGTTTATTTCTCTATCTTAGTGAGGACATTGCATAGACTTCCATTGATTTTCTATCAGGTTAATAATGTTTTCTATCAGCTAACCCAACCACCCTTTAACTTAATCATCACAGAATCATGTGAAGAACACTAGATTTACATCAAAACATCTTTTGGCTGATTTTTAAGTTTTTAACAGGCTGATTTAAATTTTTAACAGGCTGATGTTACCCGTTTCTGATGCAGAAAAGCTAGTTCATGACCTCTAGACTGGACTATTGTAATGCACTGCTAGCTGGTTGCTTTTATTTTAGTATTCATTTAGTTCTCTTAGTCCTGATCTTTTGTTTTCATTTTTTGCTTGATATTTTAGTTATTTGTGTTGGTTAATTTAATAATTTTTAATTTTTTTTTTTTTTTAAGTCCTTTTTGTTCATTCTCTTGCCTGTCTTGAAGTAAAATATAATAATTGTTGTTAATAGTGTTCATCGTCTGTTTGATTACGTCTTTAATTTATTTTTCCGTACATTTCTGCCATATGTACATTAACTGAGCTACTACTAAATATTGTGGAAACTTAATTTGCTGTAAAGTTGCTTTGCAACGATTTGTATCGTGAAAAGCGCTATACAAATAAACTTGAATTGAATTCACTAGTGAGGACCAGTAGATTGTCCTCACTAGTGCGTTGTCAAAGTATTTCACAATAAGTGATGAGTACATTTTGTCTTCACAAGTAGGCCTATGGTCAAAACAAGCACTCACATAAACAGTTATACAGAACAAATTGAGTCTGAAGGCATTAGAGATGGGAATGATACATGCAGATATTTAGCATTATGGCATTGCTGTTACTATCTGTGAGATGAAAACTGTTGCAATAGCATTCAATTCAGAGCAAAGTGCATGGAGACTATTTTAAACCTACTGTTGGGAGAAATAGTTTGATTTCTGGCTTATATCTAAAGTTACCAGATGGCATTGTGATGATTAATTTTGACCCATGGTAAAAAAAGAAAATTAATTTAATTATTCACATAAGACTTAAGTGTGTTAGTTCACTGCAGACTTGTGGATGAATCTATTAATATTCTTTAGGCTACTTATATTTATATTACATTATAAGTGGTGCCGTGCGCACTCAGTTAAATGCAAGATTTGTGATCCTAATGTAGAAATCCTCGGCATGACTTTAAGACCCTTTTATTTGCCACGAGAATTCGGATGTATCTTACTATTTGTGGTATATGTCCCACCCAGCGGCAAACCATCACAGGCGGCCAGTCTGATAGCAGACATGGTACATGAACTGCAACGCAGCTACCCCGATGCTCCTGCAATAGTGCTTGGAGATTTTAATCAGTGTAACCTGGAACAAGTGCTGCCAGGATTTGAACAATACGTAAAGCTAGGAACAAGGAAAGACAATATTTTGGACAAGTGTTTTGTGAATGTTAAGAATGCCTATGTGTCTAAGTGTAGACCACCAATACTGAATTCTGACCATAATGTGATGTATATGATTCCAGTATATAAGACGAAGCTAAAACGGGGAAAACTGGAAAAGAAAGTAATTAGAGTACGGTCAAATGAAAGTAGAGAGAATCTGAGAGCTTGTTTTGATTGCACAAACTGGGAAATTTTTCATGATGGATCATTAGATGAAAGAATTGAAGTAATTAACGATTACATCCATTTTTGTGTACAACTGGTAATACCTACAAAGGATATTAAAGTATACCCAAATAATAAATCTTATGTTACCAAGGACATTAAGGAGATCATAAATAGAAGGAAAGTTGCATTCAGAAATAAAGACTTTAAAGAACTGAAATTGACAGAAAAATAAATAAAAGGTAAAATGAGGAAAGCAAAAGAATCTCATAGACAGTGTCTAGAAGAAGCCTTTAGGACTAAAGACAACAAGAAAGTCTGGGATACTATGAAAAAAATGATAGGTTTATCATCATCTAATAAAGCTATTGTGACAGATAATGAAGTTGGCTTTGCCAATGAACTAAACACCTTTTTTACTAGATTTGAATCCACAAGCAATAATGAACTAGTTAATATAGTACCATCTTCTTCTCAAAAGATAGTTATCGACGTTGAAGATGTTAGGAGAGCATTTCAGTCTACTAATATCAGAAAAGCTGCAGCTCCAGGCCTTATAAAGAACTTCGCTTATGAACTAGCTCCAGTGTGCCAACCAATCTTTCAGGCTTCTATTGATTCACATATTGTTCCTGTAATATGGAAAACCTCAATCATAAAACCAATACCAAAAATATCTTGTCCAAAGGAATGTAAAGATTAAGACCTATAGCTCTCACCTCAGTAATCATGAAATGTTTAGAAAGAATATTACTTAAACACCTGGTTTATAATGTTAAAGGGAAACTTGATCAGTGAAGACACAGTGGCTGCTTTAGTGCACATCATCACTAAACATCTAGACAAAAGTAACACCTATGTTAGAGCTTTATTTCTTGACTTTTCATCTGCGTTTAACACAAACAAAGTTAATACTCTTGTGTCTAAACTAATGCAGTTAGACGTGAATCCATATTTAATTAAATGGTACATTTCTTTTCTTACTAATAGAACTCAAAGAGTTTAAGTGAACAACGTTTTGTCAACAGAAGTAAAAACTAATGTTGGTGTACCTCAAGGTTGTGTAAGTTCTGCTATTTACTTTGTATACAGATGACTGTCATTCATATAGGCCTAACCAATATATCCTAAAGTACTCGGATGACACCGTGTTAATATCATTATTAAATAACTCAGCGTGTTCAGAACAGCATCAACAGGGGGTAAACAAATTAGTTGAGTGGTGTGATTATAATGCCCTCGGTATTAACATAAAAAAAACCCAAGACAAATTTCAGACCTTGTCTGACAATAAAGTTGTATCGTATCTTATTATACTTATATTTATGAAAAAAGTCGCAAAATTAGACCGAATATCAAAATAAAATTCACAGAAGGAACTTGTGACTCAAAACAAGAGACCACTGCTAATTTAACCAGCATGAACTATTCTGATAATAATATCCTAAATCTTTAAGAAGAAAAAGAAAACAGAAACGCAGAATCTTTTTTGCGACGCTCACTGTCGTCAGAGATCAAAAAAAAATTAAAAATTTAAAAAAGATAAGCCTGCGCCTTTAAATTGTCCGGCTGTTGTCATAGTAACCAGAGGGCCAGTGTGTTTTGCGACAGACCGTGTTCCGCGCCGCGGCACATCACCAGCCGATGAATGCAGAATAAACGCATGTGAGTTTCATTCACTTATTCTATATATAATCACATTTGATGTATATATATAATATGTAATATGTGAAGCGTATGACGAGAGGTGAGTGATAATGTGATCTGCCTGTTGAACAGCTTTATATGAGGCCTTGCATTTATAGAATAACCATTAGGCTACATGAAATATAGGCAGATTTCGGCATGTTTACATAAAAACGAAAATTCTCCGTATGTTCTTTAAACACTTAAACCTTCACAAAGCCCATTACTATGGATTTTGGACACAGTACCATTAAATTATTTTGAGTACTGTGTAAATATACTGTTATAAATACAGGATATAATAATCACAAGGTTTTTCTTGGAATACGATAGGAATATCATGGTTTATGAGTAGGATATTAATTCTGTATCATGGTATTACTATGTGATACCATCATTGTACCATGGTACTCCCCTTTTACAAGGGAATGCATTCTGTGAGAGTGCTATGAATGTAATCTAAATTAAACATTGTGTTTATAGCACGTTTACAGCACTTTTATTGTTATTTTGAGGTTGACCATTTTTATTTATTTTTTTATTTGTATGATACTACAGTTTAATGGCAGCAAGTGAGATGTGTTAATGACATGAAACAAAGGCTGTTTCAAAGTAGTAGGATCTGATGAAGAGAAACTGCCTTTGATTCCCAGGGAATACATTAACTGATAAAATGTACAACCTGAATGCAAAGTAAGTCGCTTTGAATAAAAGCATCTGCCAAATGCATTAATGTAAATATCAATAGCATTAGTAGAGCTAATGCATCTATTCATTCTAAATTACAATTATTTACACATTGTCATCTGCATGTTTTAAATAGCTTGTCATCTGTCTGCATGCTTTAAATAGAATAATTTCCTGCCCAATAAGCAGGGTAATTCAGATTCAATTAGAATATGTTTTCAACTTGACCAATTAACCAAAAAGAAACATGGGAAACAGTACTCTTACAAGCTTACCTTGTTGAAAAAAGTAAGTATATTTGTATTTTCAAACCACAGGGTAGAAGAACTGACTGAAATTTTAAGTAAACATAACTGTCTTCTTATATAATCAGAGAACATCAGTGTTTCCAGTGGAGGTAAATAGGTTTAATTTAATATTTAGTGTCTCTGAAGCTGTTAGCAAATCTTCTAGCAAAGTGTGTGTTATCGTATCTTGTGCATTGTTTTTTTTATACTTGTATACAATCATAATTACTCATATTAGCCAAAAATCAGCCGATCGATCTGCCTGGATGATATGTGGGCATATCACTAATTATTATTATTATTATTATTATTATTTATTTTTTCTCCAGAGTTTCAGTGTTATGGAGATGCCCACTGGATGAGCGCCAGTGCACTTAGTCATGGGAACATCGCATTTACATCCATCTGCGTTTTAGTTAGCTGCCGGTGGTCCTGTTATGCAACATGCAGCCCTGGAGTTACTGGAAGAGTCCTGTGAGTGGACCTTCCTGAATCCAGGGGGTTTCCAAGCCCACCCATGCCTGTCATTCCCATCCCACGGAGGGTTCGCTCCTTCCATGGCCCTCACACTACCTGCATGCACTCCGCCTGTGGCCCGGCGCGCACCGCCCAGCTCGTACGCACCAAATACAACAACTTTGACCTGTACCTGAAGTCTCGATGGATGTATAATTTCATCCGGTTCCTTCTCTATTTTGGCTGCAGTCTTTTTACCGCCCTCCTCTGGGTGGCACTATCTGCATTCTTCTGCCTGCAGTACGTCAGCGTGCGAATTTTCCTTCGTCTTCAATACAAGCTGTCCGTCATTCTACTGCTGCTGGGTCACCGCCGGCTGGACTTTGGCATCCTCAATGATCTGTTTATATACAGCATGCATGTTACCATGTTTCTGATCGGAGGCCTGGGATGGTGTTTCATGGTCTTTGTAGATATGTGAAGTTCGGACTGGTTGAATGATCACTGTGTGGAAAGACACTTCGTTTGATTTGCTTTTTGAGCATGCAAGTTTTACACATCTTGACAGAACTGAGAACATGTGTGCGACATTTTAAAAAGAGCTGAAATCCTTTTCCACAGCTTGCTTCTCATTCCAGTGTGAGAAAAATGTTATGCATGTTTTTTCTTTTTTAGAATTTATATGAATTAAATGTGTTGTGTGTTGTATTCTAACACTGTGCGTAGGGGAATACGATTTACTTTTTGTTTTTAATGTCAGTAAACCAATGTTTCATATATTTTTAGATCTGCATGTGCCGCTTATGTTTGCTTTTGAGAAGGTGCTATTTTATCTCGGTTTTTCTTCCTTCCATTCTCATGCAGAAATATCCTGGCCTCTTTCAGCTTACTTGCAGCGTTCAGACCATATTATTTGTATGGTGCCAATCAGAGCATGAGTCTGATGCCCCATGTTGCATTAGTGTGGTGTTATTGGCGCCAGCCTGGCATGAAAGTAAAGTGAAGGAGTACAATCTCCTATTGTTTGAGGATCAAACATCATATGCCTCATACTTGGCCAAGCATGCTCTTTTGTTCTGAAACTGAACGGACACCAGTGACATTTCAGACAAGCCATTGTACAGCTCAACCCAGAAGGGTCAAAGCCCTGATGAACCGACACATGTACAGCTGCCGAATGACTGGAGGATCACCTGTGTCAAATGACGAACTCTCTTGGAGGGACACATATCTACTACTGCAGACCTGCTCAAATAGTTGTTATGGTGTAGCACAGTTCAATAACATCTCAGGAACAGCATCAAAACACTGAATAAAAATTGTGTAAATCTTACCGGTGTGTGCAGTTATGATTTCTGTGTATAATAAATGTGTCCTAGACAATTGTGTCCTAATTTTGATTCAAAGAGATGGATATTCTGTGTTTTTGTCTTTGACCAATATGGGGTTTTAGTGGCCGATACTGATAACCAGAGTACAATAGAAAAAGCAATGAACACAATCTAAATAAACACTTATTTTACATAATACTGGCTTGAAATCCACAAAAAAAGCTGTGCTTATATATGACCACAACACACTCTTAGAATTGTATTTGTACAGTGTGTCCTAAAGACCCTCTTGTTTGTGGAACTACTTTCTTATGCTAAAGATTCAGAATTATTCATTACTAGTTAAAAACAGGCGTCATGCCCATTCAAACGGGGCACGTGCCCCCTCAGATTTTTGAGCCAAGTGGATTTTGAATGCAGCTTCCAAAAGACAAAAAAAAAATAGCCGAATAATACTTTCTATATTTGATACAATCACACCAGCATGATTAAATCGTTCAGCTGGTCATATCATCAGCTGCTAAATTCAAATCTGTGTTCGCTGGCTGGCACTGAGCCAGATACAGACGCGTTTTTACAGCACTGCTCATTAACCAATCACACACGATGCTGTTGAGCTTATGAATGCAGTGGCCAATCAGAGGTGTTCAGATGAGTCGGCGCTAAAATGCCGGCGTTTTCTTCACTCGCTCGCTGACTGAATACCTCTTTCTGGCGAATTCTCTCGTCAGAAACAACAAACTGCAGATGTGTGTATGAATCTGTAAGTAAGATATTCATTTCACAGTGTAAACAGCTTCAGTGATTTTAATGGGAGTTTTTGAGAGTGCTTGAACTCTAGACTGTCAGTGAAAATGTTCTTTGATAATGTAAATGTTCTTTGCTCTCTGTAAAATTAAAGTGTTATAAGTAGCCTAACTTTTATTCACATTAACTTTCAATGTTAAATTCACATTAAATATAAAATCAGTCGTATTAAAAACGTTATGGCATGACACCCATATATGTTACTTAAGCAAACAGACAGGATTGTTAATAGACTACATTATTAGGCTACTTTGACCATCGGCCACTATAGATCAAGTAACATAATCTATAAAGGTGAGAATCAAGATATTTCATGATATAGTTAATGCGTTTGGGAATGTTTCGAATAAAAACAAAAACAGGAGTGCTATTCTGGCTGCTGTGTGTCAAAATCATTATAAATTGATTGCCAGAGCAAGTGAGAACTGATTCTCTTGTACCAGAAAGCGGAGTCAGGTGAATAAATCTTTATTACAAATAACAAAGAAAAAGAAAAAGAAAAAGAAACAAACTGGCAGGCCACTGAGGGCCAGTCAAGGGTCAAAGATAGATAAGCAGTCTGAGAAGGGCAGACAGGTAAGCAGGAAAATCCCAGGAGGAAGATCGGGGCCAGGTAGAGGATCAGGGAATCAATCCAAATGACAGGAATGTAGAGGGGGACCAGACATTGGGCAGGGCAGTTAGAGTACTAACTGGCAGAAAGACCTCTGACAAGGGACAGCTGGGCTGGGCAGAAAACTAAAGGAAAAACTCGCATTAGGGAAGGACAGGATACGGCAAGACTAGACAAGACTTCAGGCAAGATAAGCACTGGCAAGAACAATTTCTAAAGCTAGAACTAAACAAGGGCTATACGGAGGGGCATGGTAAAATGTAAGAAGGAGACAGGACAAGAGAAACATGAGGCAGGAGTAAACAAGGCTAAGCAAGATTTCAGGCAAGATAAGAACTGGCACTAAACAAGGGCCAAATGAAGGGGCATGGTAAAAGGTAAGAAGGAGACAGGACAAGAGAAGCATACGGCAAGTCTAGACAAAGCTAGGCAAGATAAGCACTGGCAAGAACAATTTCTAGAACTAAACAAGGGATAAATGAAGGGGCATGGTAGAAGGTAAGAAGGAGACAGGACAAGAGAAACATATACTGTAGCAAACAAAGCAAAAACAAATTAAATAGATTGTCAGTGAGCTCTGGGTGTTGATGTAGGGGGTCTTTGGGGTCTATGCACATTGCCTGGGCTAGCCTAGTTGCCATCAGTCCATTCTTAAGGTTGTATTCCTTAACCTTTTATGGCTCGTTTCCACTGAGCGGTACGGTTCGGTACAGTACAGTACGGTACGCAATTATTTCCGTTTCCACTGTCAGAAGTTGTGAATGGTACCAAAATAGCGTACCGTACCGTACCACTTTTTTGGTACCCTTCCGTTGGGGTACACTTGCATCATTACCAAAGCACACAAATCAGATTTGATCACTTGCAATTAATAGCACAGTCTGCCTGAAAAGATCTGATTTGAGAACAAATCTGATTTGCCTACAGTCTGAACATAGCCTAATTGCTATCTTTGTCCATGCTGAGATGTATACCCAACTATTCTAAGCAACCCATACTTTGAAGTGTCTATGACAAGCTGACTAGTAGGGGAAAGCGGGGCACAACCTAACACTTTTTGACTTTCTCAGTTTGTGTGAAACAACATGGGGTTCAGAGTATAATTTTTTATCCACAGTCATTTCACACTTGTCTAGCACAAATATGTCGCTTTGTTTCATAATTACAGCGCATACATTTTTCTTTATTTACCCTCAAAAAATAGAAGTGAAATGTGACAACATGCCCCGTAGGTGGGGTACATGGTAACATCTGAGGGGCACATTGTAACATGACCATATGACAGCTTAAAATGTTATCTGATCTAATGGAAAAAATATATATACAAGACAAACTAAAATATTTTGTCAACAAAATAAAAATTATTAACTTTTTTCAAATAAAAGAAATGGCGTTTTTTAAGAATTAAAAATAATCTGATTTTGGAGTTTGACAATGAACACATTGCAACCATGCTTGGGACGACCCATAAACGAGCCAAAATGCTTTACATTTCTTGAAATAATAATTTCTGAACATTAAACATTGACTGTCTGTCTTTATTCACCTGTTTCTCGTAGTTTCTCATTAAAATGCATTAAAGTAAATAGTGTAAATCAGGGGTGCCCAGTCCTGTTCCTGGAGATCTATCTTCCTGCATAGTTCAGTTCCAACCCTGATCAAACACACCTGTCTGTAATTATCAAGTGCTCCTTCAGATCCTAATTAGTTGGTTCAGTTGTGTTTGATCAGGGTTGCAGCTTAACTCTGCAGGAAGGTAGATCTCCAGGAACAGGGTTGGGCCCCCTGGTGTAAATTATATCACTAATGCCATAGAAAAGCATAGTTTAATTAAAGCGGGGCACATTGTAACGCAGTGTTGCACCGTTCTCCATCTGCGCAACTGGAATTTAAAACTGGTTAGTGTCTTCTGCTAGGTAGCGAAGCATTAAACTAAACTCTAAACTGATGAATAACAGATTGAAGATTAAAATAGCAGATTTGTATTATTTTAAATAAATACTAAAAACTGAGATAAAAAAAATTTACTTAAGCCAGAAATGTACTTTTACTATGGTAAAATAAATGTTCAGCTATATCTTCAAAATATTTTTTTAATTTTGGTTAAAACCTTTTTTTCTCTATATAGTGTTGATATGGGTTCGGTTTGGCCCCCCCAAGCTCAAACGTCAAGCTACGCCTATGACCCCGCGTTAGTTTGTGCCCCACGTTCCCCTACATTATCCTGCTCATTACACTTAGCAAATTAATAAAAAAAACATGGATATGAGATATTGATTAGCGAATACAATATTACATTATGTGAGAAAATAGAGATTGTGGAGTAAGTGATATACAAAACATGAAACTAGCAGAACTAAAAGGTCAGGACTGTTGCTAATGAGGTGAATGGTTGGACAAATTCACTGGGACAAAATGTGTCAAAGGCCGCATTCAGTACTCAGATATGTGTGAGTTATAACTGTCATCCAGTGCTAAACTGTATAACTGATCGCTCAACATGGAAACGTGGTTTTCTACATACATTAGCTGTGTTCTGTCCCATATACCTTTATGTTTGTTAAGTGGCCATAATAAAGTTGAGATAAAGTACAGTCAGACTGTCCTTTTCACTATAGATAAGTTCCTTGAAGGTGATCTGCTTTGGTGATTATCACCCTGGAATAATACCAGACTGCCTGTACATTATCATTAATTATTTAAGTACTTGAACATAGTGACGTTTACTTTGAGGAATAGATGTTAAAACGGCTTGCCATAATTGTTCATTAGATATGAAATGTGCGGGACGGTCCGACTGTGTCTTTAAAAACTCCTGAAAGCGTTCGAGAATGATGTCAGACTGAACGCGAAATCACTTCCTGAACTGAGAGAAAGAGAGAGAGAGACACAGACAGAGAGGCAAATGGGGAGAGCGCTGGCGTTGTAGGGAGAGAGCAGTGGAGGTGAGGAGGGTCTGGCTGAACACGGACCCCGCTGGAAACTTCACATCCACAGAAATACGCCGCTACAGAGCGTCGCGCTCTTATATGGAGGAGAAACTCGCCGGGTAAATATATGACACGCATCATATTTAGGTCTTGATGGCAGGACTGCATGACGCATATGGGCCATATTTTATTTCCTACTTGATATATTTGTATGATTCGGAGTCACTGATGGAGATTAGATTTCAGTGCGGCGGGTAATGTCATATAGGCTACTTAGAACTGAAACTTAGGTTTGCTCTAACCTCGTAAACATTAGCCTCAAATTCAAGTCATTTGTTTTTAGCTAATGAAAGTTGTTTAGAAAAAATAATAGTGTGGCAGTGAAGGAATGCAGGTGGATTCGGTGGAATGTGTTTTTTGCGAGCAGAATGTGAGAACGTGTGCGCGCGCCTGTTCGAGTTTATTAGTCTTCTAATGTAGATTGATGATGATGATGATGATGGTTTCTGCAGATCATCACAAACACTGTTACAACTCACTTTACTTTTGCAAAACTGCCTAAGGCCTGTCAAGTACTGTTTTTGGACATGCATGCCACCATGGTACTATCAACGTTGGTGCCATGGTATAACATTGTTTATCTGAAAATGGTAGCATCGTATTACACGTTTATTATACATTTATTATGTTTATTATACATTATTATTATTATTATACATTTTTGGGCTGTGGTATTCTTTGAAGAACCTTAGAGTAGCTACTTGAATACAGAAAACAAACAGATCAATGTTTTTTTTTTATCTTATACAGATTGAAGTCACACAGAGGTAAATTACATTTGATTGTATCTGCTTCATTCTGTGACAGCATATGCTGATGATCTCCAGTTGCAACTTTTTATTTGTAAAAGAAGTTCATTGTAGCATGATTCCTCAGCAGTTGATTTGTTCATTGTAACCGGATGTCATTTTTAACTCTGAAACCACATTAACAGAGACACGGCCGCACACTCAATGAGATAAACTAACTGTTTGAGACAGATTGATATGGCGAGTTTGATCTGCAGTTCACAGTGTGTTCAGACAGGTCTGGGGCTGATCTTTAGTTTCGGCTGAGTGCGTGTTTGTTGCTTTAAGATCATTCAGACGATGACTAAATTGGAGAAAGGAAGTTTGGTCAGAGTCTCGACTCACGAAACAAACTGTGGTCACACATTCTTGCATGTATTTAATATTGTGTTGTCTTTGAGCTTCTGTAAGTTTTGTTGATGGTTTTTGAGGATGAGGGCATATCACACAACCTGTCCATATTGAAAGAAGTGTTATTTTAGTAGAATTGACATATTATTATAGTTTTGTTTTTTTTTTTGAATTTGTGTTTATTATTGTGTTAAATATGTCTATGTAGTTTTATAAAAAAATTTAAATTTCAGTTTTAGTTATTTGGTACAAGTTAAAGTAAATGAAAATTAGAAATTATGCTTTGGCAACTAGCGAAATAATTTATTTTTATGGCTTTAATTTTAGTTAACTATAATAACCCTGGTTGGCATTTGTCTAATTTGACAAGCTTCTACGAACAGAAAATGAATTTACTCCAAGAGTTGGATTGGACACACAGCCTTTGACATCAATAACTAAACATAGGGAAGTGTTTTCTTCTGACTTTTCTATTTATTAGTCTATTTATTTTGCCATCCTCGTTATGTATGGCTGAATGTTTAGTTGCATTTTAAGATTTGCATTTAGCATTGTTTTTTCCTGGCTTGTCTGTCATTATTGGGTCACGACCCACCAGGCACTGCGGTAATGTATTTTCTAAATGGTGTTATACGATTATGAATGTAATAAACCGTTCTGTGGTTATAAAAGTTGCTGCCAGTTAGGGCTGAACGATTAATTGCATTTGCGATAATATCGCGATATGAAACATTTAGATTTTTCAATCGCAGAGGCTGCGATTACACGGTCACGTGACAGGCGAGAGTAAAGAGGTGTGTTCGACTTGAAGATCAGATCGGTGTATGACATCAAAGTACGGCGAGCGAGAGAAAGCATAAGGAGCAGGTCTCGACAGTGCGACTGAAAACTACTGCGTGCGACTATGAAATTTTTTTTAGGAGCACCAGTGCGACTGACCCGATCATCATCATACTTGTGGTTGCGCTCAGGGGAGCTTCAAAGGTTTCTAACGGAAAGAATATCTCTTTGGATTTGAGACTTTAGTCTTTGCAACTTTACAGATCTTCTTTATGCACCAAGAGCTTGTAACACTCTAAAGAGAAAGGAAAAAATGAAATCGCATCATATGACCCCTTTAAATCGCAATCGCAATATTGGTAAAAAAATCACAATTAGATTATTTTCCAAAATCATTCAGCCCTACTGCCAGTAAACCAACTCATCAGCGAGTTTGACTGTGTTCTGAAACTATCTCAGTCGTGTGTTCTCACACAATATACAAGGCCATGTTTCTTGGGCTCAATGCATGCCTGTAGGCACGCTGTCTTTGGTTTGGCCAGCTGCCACGTCCCTGATGACGCGCAGCAGCTGTATTTTTGCACTGTGTCCTGAGTTGCCTTCCCGAGGCCTCGCTCTACCAAACATTCCACATGGGGCTGAAGGGCCAGCCGGGGTTTGTTGGGTTTGTCTGACGTGCTCTCTGGGCCGAACCCTGATGGGCCCCTTTACTGAGAGCCTTATCTGAATACAATAGAGCTTGCTCTCTTCATCAGTAATTAGATCTCGGGCCTGGAGACTCTTGAGAGTGCTGTGACGAATCTGTCGTTCTGCATGATGTGTGCGCTACACCATCGGTCACATGCTCTTCACAGACCTTTTGTTTGTTAACAACAGGGTTAAAATCTCAAGAGTATTTTGCACTGATGCACTGCAGAATGATAAAGGCATTCTGGTAATACCGTGTGCCATTTGTGCTAGAAAATATCAATATTTTTTGTATTAATTTATCTTTAGCTTACAGCTTAATGAGAGAGCAATGCTCCACAATAGATGCTATTCAGTGGCCAATTCTTTAAGGTATAGTTCTCTAGCTTCCGCTAACTGTGGTACGCACGTTCACGAGAGAGTGGCGTCCAGCGGATGAAGTAGGTATAGCGTAAGCTCCGGTGAAAAGTGATGAACGCGGAAGCAAAATGTTGGAGGATTTCGATATAAGTTGAGGGGAGACTGGTTTTCCTTTGCTGTAAAAAAAAAAAACTGGGTTCTAACGAAAGTAGCATATTCTCACCGAAGCTTACACCACACCTGTGTCATACATCATGAACGCGCATCGTTACATATATATATATATATAATAAAAAGGTAACAAAATAAATGGTAAATAAAATAATGTAAAATATTTTAAAAATAATAATTTTAAGATAGTTGCCACAACAACTTTTATCATTTTCATTTAGTTGAACTTGATGTTTTAAAATAAATAATTAAAATAAAAAATTAATAAAACTATACATACATATTAAAAATAAACAGTAACAAAAAAAATTAAAAACAACAAAATTACTAAAACGTTAACTAAAATTAAAATGATAGCAGAAAATAACAAATTCAAAATATTGAAAAAAAACTATAGCAGGCGAAACTCAAAATGTTTCAGGATTTAAGATTGATGCAAAAATGAACCTCAGCTCTCAAATATCATTGCACCACACAGCATTATTTACAGTCAGTATTCTTGTGCTTTGTGCCAAGAACAATATTTTTTCTGTAAAAAAAAAAAAACGTGTTTTTCCCGTAAGAGTTGAACTGTTATTAAGTTTGATGAGGCCAGTGTGAGTGAAATCCTGATAAAACCCCCAAAAAGCCCATTCTCTTTCAAAACATGTTTTGTTCCAGCCCTGTTACAGTGTTTCGGGGTTGAATGTTACAGGGTTGAAGATCGGTGCAAGAACAGTTTATATAGGACGTTTCACAGTGAGTTTCCAGGGTTAGGGTTCATCTCTCATGTAGCCCATGTTGTTTACAGCGACTAAACTCACACTTGGCATTTATTAATAGTAACTATGCACCTGTCGCTGTTTCTGTGATGCCAGTGAGATGCTGGTGAATATGCTGGACTTCAGATCCCGTCTGCATTCAGTTCTCCTATCAAATCAAATCCAATGCAGTTGCATCATATAGTCTATGTATGAGCCTGTTCAGTCAGATATTTGAATGAAATGTGGGTGGAATGACCTTTTTTGTCATTGTGTTGTGTAAACAGTGTCATATCAGTGTCTTCATGGAAAACTGTTCATGCTTAATTGTATTTCTGTGTACTTTCGTAAGAGGGAAAATATGGGATGAAAGAGCTACAGTGGTGCTGCAGTGATAAGAACAATAAGTGCGCTTTTATGGACATATTAAACCAACAACATGCAATGAACGTTGCACACAGACTCTGAATGATTTACTGTCAAACTTGGGCTGGAGGTTTGATCGTTTGTTACATTAAACAGCTTTTTCTGTCTCTCCCTCCCCCTCTGTGTCTTTGTGATTTCTGGTAAGTGACATGGCTGGCCTTTGGCATAACGCCTGGCATGATCACATGGTATGGATGTCACGCCAGTGTGTGTGTGTGTGTGTGTGTGTGTGAGAGAGAGAGAGAGTCTGTGAATAATTCCACATGAATGTGTGTATATTGTATAATTCCAGCAGGGCAGAGCTCACTGGGACTGTAAACACTTCAAAGCTCGGATGATTTTCCACTTTAGTCGTCCTGATGTTGCATGATGCATGATGTTGTTCAGGAAAATGTAAGCTGCTTTTATCAGTTCTAATAGCTGCCTGGGTCTTGCTTGAAGTTATCTTGCCAAGTATGCATTTCTGTGTTTGATACACATGTAAAAACATGCACACGTTATGCAGGTAGAGCCGACAGTCGCCTCAAAAAGCATACAAATTATTGTTCTCGTTAATTTGTTTACATATGATTTCTTTCATCATAGTTGATGTGAACGAGTCTCACAATGTAATAAAAAAGTGACCTTTTTATTAGCGTTTGCTAAGCAAATGAACTAGGGCTGTCAAAGTTAATTTGGTGCAATTAATTACAGGAAAAATAGCGTGTTAAAAATAATCAAGGCATTTAACGCATCACCCTGCCCAGACCTGTACGTCATCGTACATTGATGAACATGATGCAGGATGATGACTGATGCATGATGAAGCCTATTAGAATGCACATATGAACCTAAAATTCAAGATATAAGAGTGTGAATTTCTAATTTCTCAGCCCAAACTGACGTGCAATTAATTTGATTAATTAATCTTCCCATCATGTAATTCATTAGATTTAATAATTGTAATCACTCTGAAATTAACATATTACTGCTCGAAGTGATTTGATCAAACACTAATATTAAGTTTTAACACTTTGAATGATTTCTCAGATCTTGTGTGTTGTTAAGGAGAGTCTGCTGCTACTTTTGTGATAAGGCACATAATTTGCACCATGAAACAGGTGGAAAAATCCCACAGATGCACACAGAAGGACAAACTCGAGCCATATCTCTCTTTTTATGCCAGGCAGCAGGAAAATAGTTTTTTGCACAGGCAAACGCCACGGCTAATTTCTTACAATCAATAGTCCTAAATCTCTTCACAAGAATCAAAAGTGTAATGCTTCTGTTTTTACATTTTCTATATTATTATCAAGTGTTCTCTGTCTTTGACGCCACATTCCTGTTCTCTTGTGCACACCTGTGGCATGAGCTCTCATGTGCTGTGATCCAGATCTTTGGTTGAGCTCCAGCAGAATGTCTGGGAAAATCTCAGGGAACAGCCTGTTTTATCTTCATCCACACTGCTCCCATGATCCAGCGCAAACCCACTGTGTCGTTCCTTAACTCAGCTCTTGTTAATATTTTCTGTGAACTGATAATGATCAATAACAAGGGTTACATGATGGGAATTTCTAAGAACTTGCACACACTCAGTTCACTGTCACAATCTGTGAGAGCTGGATTTGCTTAATTATTACATATGGTCGACTGTAGTGTGGATGTGCATCTTCAGACTCACTCCTCAGTCAAGATGAAATGTGGAGGATTGTGCTCGGCTGATTTTGTAGATAGTTAACATATATTTCACTTGCTCAACTTGCAGTTTTAAAGGTCACATTTTACACCTTTCTGGAGTTTTATTTTAAAGGGGTCATATGATGCTTTTTTAAAGATCATTATTTTGTGTATTTGGTGTAACAGAATATGTTGACATGCTTTAATGTTCAAAAAAACACATTATTTTTCAAATACTGTACATTATTGTAGGTCCTCTATGCCCCGCCTCTCTCAAACTTGATGTCCTTAAGAATATATATTTGCGGTATAAGTACCAAAAACCATCTCAATATATTTTTACAGCTCCTTCTTCAGGAGCTCTACTGAGAACAGGTCGATTTTGGCCTGTCTAATTAATATTCATGAGCCTCTCTTCTGATTGGCCTGTTGTCAGCCGACGTCACAGCGCTAGCTGGAAGGCAGCAAAACAAAGGGGAAACTGGAGGCGGCCCATTCAAACCAGCGCAGATTCGGCTACATAAGGAGCTTAAAATATCATCTTGTTGTGATGTTGGGTGCCAGAATCGACGTAATACAGCCTCAAATTAGAAATTTGATCGCATATCTGCTGCCACTGCCAGACAAAAAAAAAACGACGACAGCTGTGGTTAAACGCGATAAAAGACTGAAGGTGGTGACTGTGTAGTTCTGATGTCAACTTTTTACAGAAGTCACAACGGTTCGTGAAAAATCACAGCTACTTTATGCAGGCTGTGTGCATTTTACTGTGGACCGACTGTTTTGAAACTTATATGGTAGTTAAATAGCCCCTAGACCTCAGTTATCATGAAAAAAGCTAATTCTGTTTTGACAATATGGGACCTTTAAGCATCTTTAGTGTTTCTGTGTGAGGTTTAGCTGCAGTGCTATCTGTTTGCTTGTTTCTAATCAAAGCAGATCATATTATTCTCTTGCCTTGAAGGCATGTTGCTTTATTAAAATTTAATTTTCAGTACAGTGCAATTGATGAGAACTTGAAGGCTGCTCCAGATGCAAATCATTAACTGTGTGTGAAGACTGTACTGAAGATTTAAACCATTTAACACAGTGGTTGCTAACCCGTTGATCGCGAAAATAACAGAAAAATAAGTACAAAAATACTTTACATTTCTCCAGTCTTTGTTCTGTATTTTTTGTACTTATTTTCAGTTATTTACGGGTGCTACTGGGACAGTGATAAAGAAAAATCCATCATGCTTGAGTCTGTAAACAGGACTTTAACAGAGGCCAGAGACGCTGAAGACAAGCGCCAAGGGGAGAGAATACTGTAGCAGGAAGATTGAGCAAGCTCACTGTTCATGATGCATGAAATATCAGAAGAAAATCTAAATATTGAATTGGGAGTGAGGGGTTATATGAATGTATTTCTGAGGGGAACTGACTGTCTTAGGAAAAGTTTAGATGGCAATGTCATTTTATTTTCTTCTTACCTCCATGTAAAGCAGTAAGCAGCAGTGCTGCATTGTTTACAGCGGTAACCAAGGAAACACTATTTCGTTGCTGTTCCATAAACGCCACCTGTTGTCAGAGAGTATATTTGCATTCTCTTTCAGCCGGTCTGTTGTTTTTGTTTCATGCATGTTATATAGCTTAATTTTACAAAGATGTAGTCAGACCATTCTGTTTTTGTTTTAAATCATGAAATGATACAATATAATTCAAATTAAAAACAGCTGCTCATGCAACATGTATATAGCATCTTTGTTTGGATTGTGATTAAAATGCAACGGTTGCCTCTCATTTCAAATGATTACAGATAGTTTTGTTTAAGGCCAGTTTGCTTGTTATAGAGCAAATAAACAATAGCCTAAATAAATTAGCTTTAAAAAATTGCAACCAGTATCGGAATCAAAAAAAAAAATGGAACCAGAATCTGAATAGGCCATGAAAAATCATGATTGGTGCATCACTAATTAAAATACTAAATAAAAAGCTTCAGCAGCTACCATCACTTTGAGAGTCAATAAAAGCATATCATGCAAGACAAAGTTAATACCCATGGCTCCTGATGATATATTGAGGTCTTATGAAGGGAAACGATTGGTCTGTGCAAGAATCTGAACATTATTTACAACATTATTACCTGTAATCCATAATCTCAGGCAAATGGAGAAATCCAATTCTTTTCTGTGAACTGGTTCTTTTGGACAGTTTGTTTCAATGAACTGGTTCAGTTCACTACTAGTTTGTTGGTCATATGCGCATATCAGCAGCTCATTGGTCTTCAGTCCGAGTTGAACTGTTTCCTCAGTTCAGTAAATGTTGGAGGAACTGGAGCGCTGAATGGCTTATGACTTATTAGATCTGATTCACCGTCATTTTGGCTCATTTTAAGTCAGAGTGACTGTCAGCCGTCTGAAAGGGGGTTTTGATTGAGTAACTTGCAGATATGTGCTACTTGAGCAACAAACTGATTCCGATGGTTCAGTCCAATAATGATGGTTCACAAAAGAATGATTCGTTTGTGAACCAGACATCACTTTGAACCGTTTGCTTGAGGCTCTGGATTACCGGTAATACTGTTGTAAATAATGTTAGGTTTCTTGCACAGACTGATCATTTCACTTCATAAGACTTCAATATATCACCATGGGTGTTAATATTGTCTTACCTGTATATGCTTTTTTGATTATTTTACAAAACACCAAGGACAACGGCTAAAAATCTTCTTTACTGTTCTACTGAAGAAAAAAAGTCACCTACTGTACTTCCTGGATGGTCTGAGGGTGAGTAAATTAACTGCAAAACCTCATTTTTGGTGAACTTTCCCTTTAATGGAAATGTTAGTGGATAGAGATATTCCAGTATATTAAAGCCCCTTGTTTGAAACCATACCATAAAAACGCCAGCACAGCTGTGAACACTAAAAAGCATGCAACTCAAGTGGACCTTCAGATAGTTTCACCAAAACTACTACTTCATTATTTGCTTGTTTGTTGCTTGTCAGTCAGTTTGTGTCTGTGGCAGGGTCAGAAATGAATTTTTCCATTCAGGGCCAATATTTTTTTAATTATATACACAAAACGAGCAAATGACTGAAGGTGGTGACTGTGTAGTTCTGATGTCAACTTTTTACAGAAGTCACAACGGTTCGTGAAAAATCACAGCTACTTTATGCAGGCTGTGTGCATTTTACTGTGGACCGACTGTTTTGAAACTTATATGGTAGTTAAATAGCCCCTAGACCTCAGTTATCATGAAAAAAGCTAATTCTGTTTTGACAATATGGGACCTTTAAGCATCTTTAGTGTTTCTGTGTGAGGTTTAGCTGCAGTGCTATCTGTTTGCTTGTTTCTAATCAAAGCAGATCATATTATTCTCTTGCCTTGAAGGCATGTTGCTTTATTAAAATTTAATTTTCAGTACAGTGCAATTGATGAGAACTTGAAGGCTGCTCCAGATGCAAATCATTAACTGTGTGTGAAGACTGTACTGAAGATTTAAACCATTTAACACAGTGGTTGCTAACCCGTTGATCGCGAAAATAACAGAAAAATAAGTACAAAAATACTTTACATTTCTCCAGTCTTTGTTCTGTATTTTTTGTACTTATTTTCAGTTATTTACGGGTGCTACTGGGACAGTGATAAAGAAAAATCCATCATGCTTGAGTCTGTAAACAGGACTTTAACAGAGGCCAGAGACGCTGAAGACAAGCGCCAAGGGTAGAGAATACTGTAGCAGGCAGATTGAGCAAGCTAACTGTTCATGATGCATGAAATATCAGAAGAAAATCTAAATATTGAATTGGGAGTGAGGGGTTATATGAATGTATTTCTGAGGGGAACTGACTGTCTTAGGAAAAGTTTAGATGGCAATGTCATTTTATTTTCTTCTTACCTCCATGTAAAGCAGTAAGCAGCAGTGCTGCATTGTTTACAGCGGTAACCAAGGAAACACTATTTCGTTGCTGTTCCATAAACGCCACCTGTTGTCAGAGAGTATATTTGCATTCTCTTTCAGCCGGTCTGTTGTTTTTGTTTCATGCATGTTATATAGCTTAATTTTACAAAGATGTAGTCAGACCATTCTGTTTTTGTTTTAAATCATGAAATGATACAATATAATTCAAATTAAAAACAGCTGCTCATGCAACATGTATATAGCATCTTTGTTTGGATTGTGATTAAAATGCAACGGTTGCCTCTCATTTCAAATGATTACAGATAGTTTTGTTTAAGGCCAGTTTGCTTGTTATAGAGCAAATAAACAATAGCCTAAATAAATTAGCTTTAAAAAATTGCAACCAGTATCGGAATCAAAAAAAAAAATGGAACCAGAATCTGAATAGGCCATGAAAAATCATGATTGGTGCATCACTAATTAAAATACTAAATAAAAAGCTTCAGCAGCTACCATCACTTTGAGAGTCAATAAAAGCATATCATGCAAGACAAAGTTAATACCCATGGCTCCTGATGATATATTGAGGTCTTATGAAGGGAAACGATTGGTCTGTGCAAGAATCTGAACATTATTTACAACATTATTACCTGTAATCCATAATCTCAGGCAAATGGAGAAATCCAATTCTTTTCTGTGAACTGGTTCTTTTGGACAGTTTGTTTCAATGAACTGGTTCAGTTCACTACTAGTTTGTTGGTCATATGCGCATATCAGCAGCTCATTGGTCTTCAGTCCGAGTTGAACTGTTTCCTCAGTTCAGTAAATGTTGGAGGAACTGGAGCGCTGAATGGCTTATGACTTATTAGATCTGATTCACCGTCATTTTGGCTCATTTTAAGTCAGAGTGACTGTCAGCCGTCTGAAAGGGGGTTTTGATTGAGTAACTTGCAGATATGTGCTACTTGAGCAACAAACTGATTCCGATGGTTCAGTCCAATAATGATGGTTCACAAAAGAATGATTCGTTTGTGAACCAGACATCACTTTGAACCGTTTGCTTGAGGCTCTGGATTACCGGTAATACTGTTGTAAATAATGTTAGGTTTCTTGCACAGACTGATCATTTCACTTCATAAGACTTCAATATATCACCATGGGTGTTAATATTGTCTTACCTGTATATGCTTTTTTGATTATTTTACAAAACACCAAGGACAACGGCTAAAAATCTTCTTTACTGTTCTACTGAAGAAAAAAAGTCACCTACTGTACTTCCTGGATGGTCTGAGGGTGAGTAAATTAACTGCAAAACCTCATTTTTGGTGAACTTTCCCTTTAATGGAAATGTTAGTGGATAGAGATATTCCAGTATATTAAAGCCCCTTGTTTGAAACCATACCATAAAAACGCCAGCACAGCTGTGAACACTAAAAAGCATGCAACTCAAGTGGACCTTCAGATAGTTTCACCAAAACTACTACTTCATTATTTGCTTGTTTGTTGCTTGTCAGTCAGTTTGTGTCTGTGGCAGGGTCAGAAATGAATTTTTCCATTCAGGGCCAATATTTTTTTAATTATATACACAAAACGAGCAAATCCCCTGATCACCGAAGCAGTCATTTACTTCAGTTCAGCACAAGTTCTGCACTCTCAAATTACTGATTACTTATAATTACTGAAGCTGCAAAATGGATCTCTGAATCAGTTTGTTGTTTTTTATGATGAGAGATTTTGAAAGACTGCAGAGCAAAACTCTAGTGTTTTCACCGGTGACTGATTTAAATGCTTTTGATTGGCCATTGCATTTATAAGCTCAATGTTCAATGTATAATGTTCAATGCTGCAAAAACAACACCATAGATGATGGCACATCAGCAAATCTAAATGTAATGCAGCAGTCAACACTTTTAAATTTCACATTTCATATTAATCACCACAGTCATCACTACTGACAGTAATAGATTTTGTGTAATTATGCAGGTTTATCCATTATCTTGAGTTTAGGGGCATTTTGCTCATTTTTGTGGCATTTTTTTGCACCACGCTCCTGTTAATTTATGATTCTGTTCTACAGTACAGCTCAGACTGTATTAACTCATGAAGCTGCTCTTTTTACACGATGCTTCATGCATCACAGCAGACACTGTGAGACGCACTTACAGTGTCAGTTGCTCACTGACTCATATAGAGAATTTTACCCCAGAATTCACATCACGCTTTCACTAAACACACTGGCGTCTGCTCTCATTTGTGCATGCATCGCTGCAGTGCATATGATCAGTTTGTAGAATACAGTGTTGGTGGGTCATCCTGAATCACGATTGTCTTCTGTTTTGTGTGGTTTGGCACTCAGACGCAGTGAAGCAGAGTGTTCAGGATAATGATGAGATCAAATCATCACTGCACTGAAGCTTACTGGTCAGATGTGTGTCTCTTCACTGCAGCAGGATCATCACTGACTAACATTTATTACTGGAATGCTTCAGTCCAGACTCATCTCAATTCTACTGTTTATTGTTGTACAGTCATACATGACTAACATGAAATAGCCTGCCTTAATTCTGTGGTATTAACAGTTTTATCATGCAGTTCCACTGAGAAAATGGGTGTATTGTTAACAATTAATCATGTCGTGTGATTTGAATTGCTGCCCCAAATTTTCTCAGGATTGACCTTTGACTTATACTGTATGTATTTGAAAGTGCCATGAACAGATGGTGTTTATGGAAACATTTGCTGTAATGAACATATTCATCTGAGATCATCGCTAAGTCTAGAGTAGGAAACGGGCATAAAGCTCATTCACATTATGGCAGGCTCACTCTTTGTTCATCATCTGGACTGTTTCTGTACTGAAATCTAAAACCACACAGCATATTGATGGGTCTTTACCTTGAATGGCAGCAGCATATATGAAGGCATTGTGAATAATGCATATTGCACTGAACAGTTGCTAGTTTCTGCTTGATATCACTTGTTGGCTGGCTTTAGACAAACAGTCATCTTGGAAATAACCTACACAGTTGAGTTTGAGGAAGAACTAGGCACTGGCTTTGACAAATCTTTGAGAGTTAGTTTTGTTTTTTTTAGACATTTAAATTCAATGAGCAGAACAGCTTTGTTTTCTGAAGTAGTCAGTGCTTCTTACTTTTTCATGGACAGATATTTTGATTATGAAGTCCACACTCACTTTAGTATTTTCTATACAGCCCTATTTTTATGAAATCGCTATCGATTTCAGATTTACCCTAAACGACACGCAGACTCATCCACCACAGTTTTATGGTATTATGCCTGCTTCTCATTTATTTTTTAGTCTTTGTTGTGAATGGCTCCCTGAGCTGAACTTATTCACGGCTGCTTCTGCTGTCTGCCTGGTCAATAGTTGAATAAACACAAAAAAATTATAGAAACCAAAAACTGCTGAGGGATGTATGAAAATAGGGCCGTGCAGTACGTGCATTTACCAAACTGCTAAATAAAGCTGCCACAACTTCATATTTTCATCATATTTTATCAGAATATCATGGTCGAAAGAATTCATGGTAACAATATTATCTAGCGAAAAACAAAAGTAAAAATAAATTAATTAACAATACAATCAGTAAAATTAACCTCTTGAGACCCGGCAAAACATTTAGGAAAAAAATAGTATTTTTTCATGTCATTACATTGTTTAGAGCATTAAAAAAATAAAACTTTTTTTTTTTTTAAATATTTCATTCATAAGTTATGCTACGTCCTTGGAAAAGGACATCGGGACTCAGTTTTTAAAAAAATAAATAAAAAGACACGAATGAACATGCATAGGCAAAAACAACTGATTTTTTTTACTCTGAAAAGCCCTGAATATGCTCTGTACAGGACATCCAGACTTAAAACTGTGGCATGTATAGTCTCAGAGAAATACACTAAAATATAATGTCCTCATATGAGGATGCAGGGTCTCAGGAGGTTAATTTTTAACTTTATTTTGTGTTTTCTCTTTTTTGGCTAATGACTCGCACTCAAAATATGACTGTAGGGAGAGGAGATGAGGGATAATAAAATAATGTAAAATGCTGTTGTGGATGCTAGTTATAGTTATCTTTATTGTTCTTGGATTTAACTCAATATATGAGGTCTGATAGGTTAATGTTAGAACAGCATGTCATCCAGACTGGAGAACTAAAGTGAAACTATAGCTTTGAATGCACATAGTAATGCCTGGACTCACTTTGATAATGCAAAGTGCATTTGATAATGAAATGAAAGTACAAGATGTGCGGTGGCAAAATGCCATATGGTACATGACATTAAAATGAGACACTGTTGTAATAGCATGTTGTGAATTTGTTGTGTTTAGTTGCATTTTTCCAGCACATTGTTACGGGAAAAGTGCATTCACTGCAATTACACATTCTCACTAACACGATCAAGTTCACTCAAGTTGCATTTGCATCATTTTGTGTAAATATACAAGTATGTATCAATCTGATTATTCTCTTATCGGATGTGTTTGTTTTTGTACTGGTGTTCATTCACTCTTCAACTTCAGATTGCGCGGTTTAAACTTCAGTGCTAGGGATCTAACAATATCAAAATGTTACGGTACGATACTACCTTGATATGAAGTCCACGATATGATATTTACTACGAAATTAAAAAAAAAAGAAAAGACAAATGAAGATTGGGGAAAAAAAAACATTTTGTACGTTTTAAAGTTAAATTCTTCTATCTAATGCACTATGAGAGTTCAAAATTAAGAGCTCCAACCCATGTTTCTTAACTAAGAAAACTTAACTAAGAAAAAAAAGTCAGTGAATTGACTTGTACCTTAACTTTAAAGGAAACTCAGACCTCCTTTTTAGTTGTGGTAAACTGTCTCAGTCTAAATTACATTCACACTGGTGGATTATTCTCTTATCGGATGTGTTTGTTTTTGTACTGGTGTTCATTCACTCTTCAACTTCAGATTGCGCGGTTTAAACTTCAGTGCTAGGGATCTAACAATATCAAAATGTTACGGTACGATACTACCTTGATATGAAGTCCACGATATGATATTTACTACGAAATTAAAAAAAAAAGAAAAGACAAATGAAGATTGGGGAAAAAAAAACATTTTGTACGTTTTAAAGTTAAATTCTTCTATCTAATGCACTATGAGAGTTCAAAATTAAGAGCTCCAACCCATGTTTCTTAACTAAGAAAACTTAACTAAGAAAAAAAAGTCAGTGAATTGACTTGTACCTTAACTTTAAAGGAAACTCAGACCTCCTTTTTAGTTGTGGTAAACTGTCTCAGTCTAAATTACATTCACACTGGTGTTTTAGGAAGCCAAACAAATTAGAATATAATAATAATAACAATTTAATATTATTGTTATTCCTATTTAAACCTATTGTTTCATACCGTCATGTGACCACGATGATATCGAGACAGTTTTGCTATCGCGATACCACGATATTGATAATACCATTACATCCCTATTCAGTGCACAACATTATTGACTATAATTGCATTATTTGAAACAATCATATTCCTGTAAGATGCTTCATTTTAATAAACAGTGATACATTGTTAATAATCCAGCAGTGTTATTTTTTCTTTTCATATTTTGTCATGTCAGTCTCCACCTGTATAAATGGGTGAGAATAACATATTGAGAATAAGCTGCAAAGTGGACCAGATTTCATGGCTATAGTCAAACATCTGGTAACGCGAGAAATTTTAAGAGCCTACATCAACTAATCTAGAGTATAAATCTCATTCAAGATATAACAGCTAGCAGTTGAATTATAGAATATCTAACTAGCATTAAACATGTCTGCTACAATCTTCTAAAATTTAACCATGAAGTGCTCACAATTTGCAAAGAGGCACTAAAATTGATACATGTCTGTATTACGCCAAATTTACACTGCCAATGAATGTGGCACAGAAGCACTTCTGAAGTGGCATTTAGGTGTCTTGACACAAACTGTTTAGTGCTGCTCAGAGGTGGCATAAATACATTTACACAGCAGTTGCAACTCTATACAGTACTAGGAAGTGAGGTGGGTCAGAGCAGCTATAATTTAGCCTGGTTTTTTTGCGGCATTGCATCTTTACACAGAATTTTGAGAAGGCACAGAACTGGCTGTGTAAAGATGCCTTTAGTCTACAATAAAGTAAAAGAATAAAATGACTGCAGATTGTGACAGATACTGTGTGCTTTGGAAAGTCTAAACTAGTGGTGGACTGATATTTTGACCAAACTGGCAGCATTGATTTGAGGAATCACTCATATGAAGTTAAAGGTTTGTTACACGTGTGAGCAATAGCAATAGGGTTGCCTGACTTGGTGAAAAAGACTAACTCCAACCGGCTGGAAAGACAGACTGCTGGTGGAGCAGGTGAAGATTATTTGGAGGAAATATGTGGTTTGTGTGCTGAGTCATATTCAGGGCAAAGAGTTGTAGAGCAGCGGCTCTTTGTCTTGTGGATTGATTTGGTATTTCGAAACCGAGCCGGAAATCGTCCCACACACACACACCCTTAACACCCACTTTTAACACACACACACACACACACACACACATTGTAGTGTGTCATTTCATCCCACATTTCAAGGGCTTCTGAAAATTTTCTCAAAAAGAGTCTGTTAGGAGCTAGTCGCCAAACTTTACATATATTCTTTAAATCAATTTGACAATACATGTAATATATTTCCTCTGTCTGCTGACAAAGAATCTTTCCATTTCTTTGACCTCTGCTACTGTTCCATTGTTCATTAGTAGGTGGCTGCTCTTTGTATTATTTCCGGGATATAGTGGTTTTACTTGTTGCCAGTAATATAACAAATATCTGTCATTGTTTTTAATTTTTTCCTGGATTATCTCCCAAATACGAAACACAAAATTATTTTCTGGTGTATTGAGAGTAAAAATAGTGTTCATAGTAGACCATATTGTAGTATTCCAAAAACCTTGCACTTAGAATAATCTAACGTTTTTTTTTTAAATAATATTTTTGGTCTTGAATATTTGGTCTTCATGATCCTGTTAATATTACACACGGTTTTAGAAATACCGAGGTCCAAAAACTGAGTTTGCTAGGGTTTTTTTGATACATATGGTAAATTGGTAAATGATAATAGAATTTTTTTTATTTTAGGTGAACTACCTTTTTAAATTGAGCACAGAACAGCCATGAACATGGTGGTAGACACTTGGGGGTTTCTTCAAAAATAGAAACTTAAAGGAATAAAAGAGAAGATGAGTAAAATAGTTAAAAAATAGAAGTTAATAGTTTAAGAACTAGATCTATTTGCAAATATTATTTTAATAGGTTAACTGACTATCCTAACCACAACCTATAAACTAAGGCTGCACGATTAATCGGAATTAAATCGCAAAGGCGATAAATCGTGATTAGGCAGAATTTATCACTGCTTAAATACTATGAAATATGTTGCGTGCCTTATTCTGTGTAAGAAGCCACATCATCTCACAGAAGGATTTATTTCAAACACTCGACTGACGTTATGAAGTGAGTTTGGTGTAAAAACATGTTATTAAATGTGGTATTTTCACATGCTTTCAGATGGAGCAGCATTTACTACACAGAGCCGTAGTTCACTGACAATCTACGCAAATAGATTTCTTTGACAGTTTTAAGTAACAGGCTAACGTGCGCACAGCAGCAGAGTAGTTTCGTTTTGAGTGAAAACAGGGCGGAAAAGCTGGGAGGTTTTAAAAGAGTGCTAAGGAAATTATACAAATGAATATATTAATGAATTAATTATATGAATGTACCTCTGAAGGTTCTGACTGTCTTCAGAAACGATTCGATGGTATTTTGTTTTCATCTTTGCTCCATGTAATACCTAAAGGAAGTGTTTTTAATCGCAATACTGCTTTGTCCACGGAGGTTACGGGAAACAGCTCTGATTCAGCTTTTCCATAAGCGCCTCCTGCTGTCAGCGAGTGGATTTACAGAAACTTATATTTACATTCAGCCTGTGTGCAGTTTCTGTCTGGCCAAAAACGGACCGAATTTGCATGCCCTGCTGTAAATTTTTACCATTTGATGAAAAACAAGCTTATGTGGATTCTACACATTTAAACAATTCAGAAAAGTTATCTAGAATTCTTTATGGAGCAGATAAAATACATATAATCATTTATTAATCAATTATCATTTTGACATATCTTTTCTTTATTTAAAGGCTGAAATGTGAGGTTTACCTTTTTATTAAACTTTTTCAAAGCTTTATTTGTACATTTATATTAGTTATTTGGACATGCTATTAAACTGTTGTCAGTCAAGTTGTCATTTAAAATCCGAACATCATTGGTAATGTTATTGTTTTAGTGATTATGCAAACAAAAAGTCATTTTATTTGTTGTTTGTTGATTTTTAAATATAAAACTTGGTGAAGTGATTTATGTGTCGGTACTTTTTTAACATCTCCAGCACATTTTAACAATACCGTGATAATACTGATAACTGTGATAATTTTGGTCACTATAATCGTGATAAGAAATTTTCATACCGTTACATCCCTAGTTAAAGTGTAGGTCTGAGGATAAGTGAATTTACTGAAAAGCGTGAATGTGAAAAGAGTGAATTCACAATATGCACACATTCATTCTTAATCTTTCCTAATATGCTGTGTTGTTTGCATTCCTGGATATTTCTGTAGGTCGTTATTACTGTAGGTAATTTCTGTCATAACACATTTGCCAAATATTAAATAATTAGCTTCTTACATTTTCACACTCAGCTTCTGTTACGGTAACGGTAATTCCTGCCTTCTTTGGTTTGATTGGCCATCTCAGTCGTTTTGACATTGACGAGTGCTGTTAGACCAATGATTAGCTGAGATGAGAGGGTCGGTTATCTTGGCGTCGTACAATACCAAAGTACAGTTATTATTAGACAACTATTTCACAACTTTTATTATAGCTACCCCTAGGAAACATAAAGAGGTCTGGACCTCAATGTACCGGTTGTGAAATATGTGAAATAAGTTGTGAAATATGGCCATTAAATCTGTTGCACATTGTAGGTTAATCTGGCCATGAACTGTCCATTTTGATATGACACATTCAATGCAGTCACAGTTATTTTGACAGCCAGTGAATCGAATGCATGTTGAATATTTTTAAGAGCGTCTATGTCGTGACCAGATCCTCGTATCAATGCACTACTCGCAGATATAGTCTACTTTTTTGTGCTGTTTTGTCATTGTTGGAGCTGTAGTTGTGTGTGGAGGTCTGGCGGCGGCTGCTGGAGTCACTGTTTGTTTGTTGATCTTCTCTGCCAGCTTGAGTCCATTAGTGTGTTGACTGACTCACCCGCAGGCTTCGCTGAGATTCTGCTGTGGCTGAACGAGCCTTTACCTTCACACAAACCACCAATGCTGTTTCTCAGACAGCACTGAGATTTGGTGGAGACTCCTGATTCTCACGTTTCTGTTAGAAAAAGGAGTTTGCACAAGTTCGCACAATTTGGAAAGAAATAAAATTGTTTTTTAAGATAAAAATTGCTATTTAAAATGTGATTTAAAAATTATCCCAGGTTTGCTGTGCTTGTTTGTGGGGCTGCCCGATGTGGCAAAAACATTTTAAATAAATAAAATTGGCAATATTTTATGGTAAAAAAAACAAACAGAGAATTTAAGATATAAAAAAATATATATAATGTATAATAATAATTTTATACTAGATACAAATAATGTTGTAATATTTCACTGTAAATAAAAAAGATCAAAAATGTGAGATATTTCATAAAGATTTAAAATAAGTAATAATAATAATAATAAATTTATACAAAATTGTAATATTTCATTGTAAAATGAAAAATAAAGAATTTAAGAGATTTAACTGAAATTTTAGAAAACTTTAATAATAATAATAATAATCATCATTTTATATCTGTAAAATTACAGTCAAGTTACAGTCTTTACGTCTTCATTTTCAAATGTCAATCCATCAAGCTTTTCTTCTGGTGGAAGACCACAGGGAGTTCCTCAAGCTTCTCTTTTGTTGGTAAGCGATTTACATTACAAATTTGTAAAGATGGTTGGTGCATGTTGGGTATCCAAATTTACGTTAAAGCAACTCAAACTCAGAGCAGATGCAAAGGGTTCATGTGGATTAATTACTGTGAATCAAGACACTGAAAACACTGGATCATGAGCCGCTCACGTGTGAATGAACAGTGCTGCGCTTCATTCTGTTCAATCTGTTTAATTAATTAAATAACAGCCTTTGCGATTTTTGGCCTTTTGATACAGTTACCTCCATCCATGAAATTTAACAAGGTGGCACGTAAGGGATCATATGTCATACGCCGGTGGCATTAGAGGACATGCCATCATGATATTTCTGTGTCCATCACCCCATCTCACCCCAGCGCCGGTCTCTCTATATTAAGAAGCACTGGACGCTGAACACGACCGCAGATCTCCAATCGCTGTGAGATTATGTTCCTAGCATCACCAAGGTCATGGGTTCGATTGCCAGGTGATGCATGAACTGAGAAAAGTTCACTGCCAGATGCAATCAGGCATTACGTATCGGCCGCAGTGAACGCCGTCTGCTGGAGTTTGAAGGACTGCTGAGATTGTGTTTTTGCTCTAGTTTTGGGTTCTGTACGTTCCTCAGACGAGCAGCTCCGATTGGCAGGCCTGTTGCCAGGGAGCGCTGCGTCTCAACGTGGACTGAATGTGTTGTGTCTGTGCACTTAGACATGCTCGACTTTAGAACGACTGCAGTGCTTGAATATTTATAAAGCAGATCGTTCATATGAAGAGGGTCAGCGAGTGCAAACAGATATACATATATACGTGTGTTTCTGCTGGATTGACTCGTGCTCTGCAGGTCTTTAACACTTTACCAAGGACAGAATGTCCCAGACTGCTCTTTTATTCTGACAGAACTCCTTTTCGTCTGAGTCTGAGGAGTTTTATGTCTGCAGCAGTGCATCGTGGCCCAGTTCTGACACGCAGACGGATGCGTGCCGCTGATAAATCAATGGTTCGACTGAGGATCGCCGCAGGTTTATGGAGTTCACGTCTGTACGTTCCTTATCAAAGATGTGCAAAGTCTATATTTAGTGTGTGCGCGTGTACGCGTGCGGGCCTGACTCGACACTATTCCTGCACGTACATGCGTGTGTGGCACTGCATTGCAGCGCTGTGCATTAGCTGGCAGCGTGATGTGAACGCCCATCCTCACATGCTGCAGTGTGACAGCAGTGCTTCATGGCTCACGTGGGCATGTGGCGGCTGTCTATCATATCACAGCTGTGATATCACATAACTTGTGATGTAGAGCTTCATCAGAATGAAAGGATACAGGGAAATCAGGCTTTAGAGCTACATTTTAGTGTAGCTCAGTTCCACATTAGTGGTAGAACAATATTTGGAACTTTGAATTATTTTCAGTGTTTTAATGCATATATTGTGTTCATTTAAATTCAGAACCCTATACACTACCGGTCAAAAGTTTTGAATAATTTACATTCATTAATGCTTTCTTTGTTAATGTTTTACAGTCACCTTGGCTGCATTTATTTGATCAAAATACAGCAAAAACAGTAATATTGTGAAATATTGTTACAACTGAAAACAGTTATTTTCTTTGTGAATATCTTGTAAAATGTAATTTATTGAATTTATTTGCATCATAACTCCAGTCTTCAGTGTCACATGATCCGTCAGAAATCCTTCTAATATGCTGATTTGCTGCTCAAGAAACATTTATGATTATTATCAATGTTGAAAACAGTTGTGCTGCCGAATATTTTTGTGCAAAACTGCAATACACTACCACTCAGACTATAGAAATGAATACTTTTATATAGTGCTAGTAAAGACATTTGTAATGTTACAAAAGATTTCTATTTCAAATAAATGCTGTTCTTTTGAACTTTCTATTCATCAAAGTATCTTGAAAAATTAAATGTATCACGGTTTTCACAAAATTATTCAGCAGCAAAAACTGTTTTCAACACTGATTTTAATAAGAACCATTGTTGATAATTGAGCATTAATAATAATTGATAATAACTGAGCAGAAAATCGGCATATTAGAATGATTTATTGATCATGTGACACTTAAGACTGGAGTAATGAATGATGCTGAAAATTCAGCTTTGCATCACAGAAATAAATTACATTTTACAATATATTCATATAGAAAAAAGCTATTTTAAATTGTAATAATATTTCACTGTTTTTACTGTATTTTTGATCATAAAAATGCAGTCTTAGTGAGCAGTGGAGACTTAATTATTATATAAAAAATGATTCCAAATTATTCCAAATTTGTGACCTTTTACTCAAATTGTAATGCAGATAATAGAATTTTAATAGAAGCATTTGAAAGATATTTGAAACACCCAATAGTGACAGTGACCCAGTCAAGGACTAATAGAAAATCCCAGCAGTACGTGTTCTTTAGGTCACTTTGGATAATCAGCATCTGCTAAATGGTGTTTCAGGATTTTTCCGTTTGCTTTGTAGCTAACATCTGTGGAAACCAATGCAAATGTTTAAAGCAAGACTGACTTGTGTTTTCTATGTCGTCCTCTTGCGAGAAGCGCCTGCATTTTTTCATAGTTGCAGTTTCGATTTGCATTCTCTTGCATGAAATGCCGTCTTTGACTGCATCTGGTCACGTAGTATCAATCCAACACTGGACGGATGTTTAGTGAGCGATCTCACGAAAGCATGTGCAGCTCATATTTCACTGCAAAATCGAAAGGATGAAAATAAGAAAAACTTTTTTTTCATGAAATTTTATAATAATAGCTTTTTATGTATTGTAAAGCAATTGCCATCAAAACAGTGTTGCAATGCAAAAAAGCCTTCTGATACTTAAAAAAAAACTGAAACTGGGTGAAAAAGTTGATATCGCCTCAAACTTGGAGCAGAAATATTAAACTCATTCAGAATGCAGACACACAGCTTGTCAGTGTTGGATGTCTTTGTGTTTTTATGTTTGTCTTGAGTTCATTTGTCTGTCAGACTGGATTGATAACTTCACCTGCGGCTCAGACCGAGAGATTTTTCTCCTTTCACTAAAGCAGACAGCAGTTTTCAGTGTCTGTGCCAAAGACAAATACCTGCAGAACAAAACCACTACCGGCTTTAACAGTAAAAAATATCTTCAGATAAATGGACGTAAGACACAAAATTTCACACAATATTAAGACTGAATGTGTTTCAGAATCTGTCAAATGATATTTTGATATTTTTACAGTTAAACGACAAAGAAACTGGCTTTGCTTTGCACTATGAAAGCTGAATGTTAATATGGGTAAGAATTTTTAAATACTTTGAATTAGTTTTTATGTTTGTATTTTCTGTTTTTAAGTTAATTTCAGTTAAAGTCTTAGTAATTTTGTTGTGTCTGCATCATTTTGGTCACACTTTATTTTAAGGACCAATTCTCACTATTAACTGCTATTTGCTGACTTCTGCCTTAAAGGGGGTCATATGATGTTGCTAAAAA
>NW_015631070.1:420433-461191 GCF_001515625.1 Sinocyclocheilus rhinocerous | reverse complement strand
TTTGCATCACAGAAATAAATTACATTTTACAATATATTCATATAGAAAAAAGCTATTTTAAATTGTAATAATATTTCACTGTTTTTACTGTATTTTTGATCATAAAAATGCAGTCTTAGTGAGCAGTGGAGACTTAATTATTATATAAAAAATGATTCCAAATTATTCCAAATTTGTGACCTTTTACTCAAATTGTAATGCAGATAATAGAATTTTAATAGAAGCATTTGAAAGATATTTGAAACACCCAATAGTGACAGTGACCCAGTCAAGGACTAATAGAAAATCCCAGCAGTACGTGTTCTTTAGGGCACTTTGGATAATCAGCATCTGCTAAATGGTGTTTCAGGATTTTTCCGTTTGCTTTGTAGCTAACATCTGTGGAAACCAATGCAAATGTTTAAAGCAAGACTGACTTGTGTTTTCTATATCGTCCTCTAGCGAGAAGCGCCTGCATTTTTTCATAGTTGCATAGTTTCGATTTGCATTCTCTTGCATGAAATGCCGTCTTTGACTGCATCTGGTCACGTAGTATCAATCCAACACTGGACGGATGTTTAGTGAGCGATCTCACGAAAGCATGTGCAGCTCATATTTCACTGCAAAATCGAAAGGATGAAAATAAGAAAAACTTTTTTTTCATGAAATTTTATAATAATAGCTTTTTATGTATTGTAAAGCAATTGCCATCAAAACAGTGTTGCAATGCAAAAAAGCCTTCTGATACTTAAAAAAAAACTGAAACTGGGTGAAAAAGTTGATATCGCCTCAAACTTGGAGCAGAAATATTAAACTCATTCAGAATGCAGACACACAGCTTGTCAGTGTTGGATGTCTTTGTGTTTTTATGTTTGTCTTGAGTTCATTTGTCTGTCAGACTGGATTGATAACTTCACCTGCGGCTCAGACCGAGAGATTTTTCTCCTTTCACTAAAGCAGACAGCAGTTTTCAGTGTCTGTGCCAAAGACAAATACCTGCAGAACAAAACCACTACCGGCTTTAACAGTAAAAAATATCTTCAGATAAATGGACGTAAGACACAAAATTTCACACAATATTAGGACTGAATGTGTTTCAGAATCTGTCAAATGATATTTTGATATTTTTACAGTTAAACGACAAAGAAACTGGCTTTGCTTTGCACTATGAAAGCTGAATGTTAATATGGGTAAGAATTTTTAAATACTTTGAATTAGTTTTTATTTTTGTATTTTCTGTTTTTAAGTTAATTTCAGTTAAAGTCTTAGTAATTTTGTTGTGTCTGCATCATTTTGGTCACACTTTATTTTAAGGACCAATTCTCACTATTAACTGCTATTTGCTGACTTCTGCCTTAAAGGGGGTCATATGATGTTGCTAAAAATAACATTATTTTGTGTATTTGGTGTAATGAAATGTGTTTATGCGGTTTAAGGTTTGACACTTACAAATTAATACAATTTATGAATGCACATAGAAAAGAGAGAAAGTAGGGATTTTTTTCTTTTTTTTTCTTTTCTTTTCTTTTCTTTATTTATTTATTTATTTATTTTTACACATCTATTTAGTCAATTTTTCTGACCATCAAGTGTCAGTCACTCTCAATGCCATCTGGCAGGAAAACATGGTAAATTCTAACCTATTTTTACAATAGATAAAGTGCCGACAATTCATACAACTATTTCCACACAGTGGCATAGCGGACGGGCACGCAGGGCACGCACTGCGGTGGGGCCCTGCGATAACCTCCCCGTGCTGAGTTGATATTAGCTTACTCCTCATTGAAAATGTTTTTAAAAAGTTTTTTTTTTTTAACAGGTCTATTAATTTATATAATGAATTATAGGCCTATAATTAAAATTATTAACACTGCAGTCATCAATGAAAATTAAGAGCAGCTTTTATTCGTGCACCGATTTTCAAAAACAATCTGCTTAATGCAAAATACGTTTCTTCTCATGTTTTTCACTATACGGACCACAAGAGAAATATTAAGGGGATAATTTAAGTTATATACCGTTATCAGCATATGTTGAAATAGTTTAGTCTCTCGTTGTCTCAGAGAATATGCGCCGTTAATGCAGCGTTAAAAAGCTCCGTCAGTTTTTTTACTTTCACTTTCTCTATAGTGAATTTACTGACGTTCACCGGCGTAACTCTTGCACACAGTTTGCGCGTTGCTTGCTTGTGTTGCTTGACCCCTCCCCCATAATATCAATTGTTTATAGGCCACGTATTACGCACTTTTTTTTAGGTTTTTAATGTTTATTTTTCAATGTTAATGAAAGTGACGCCAAAAAACAGGAACATCATTAGGAAATCCTTGGGGGGGGGGCTGTGCCGGGGCTAAGCAAGTTTCTGATGGGGCTATAGCCCTGTCAAGTCCCGCCCTATCGCCACCACTACCCTAAACTAAAGTGTTACTGAGTGTTGCTTTAGCAATTAGCTGAAATAAAGTGAAGTAAGTAAAGAAATTAAGTTGTTTTATATTTTATTTTATTTCAGTTAACATTTCATTTGAAGTAACACAAAAGTTTTTTTTATGGTTTTAGTTGTTCTTTAACTAGTTGATGGAACACAGTTCTATCAGTAGGATGCAGATGATAGTTATTGCATCAATTAGCTGATTCATATTCATATGGTGATGCTCTTATAGTGACAACGCAAGCTCATAAATCACCCAACAAACAGCCTGAAAATAATCCGTGTGGACTTTCCAGGACACCGTGATTTGCCTACAGTGAAATCAGTGCTGTGTGTGTGAGTGTAATGGTGTCGTGCTGCAGTTGATTTGCTTTGCTGCTTCTGTCCTCAAATGACTTTGCTGTGTCTCTCACCCCTCCCTCACCCGTCTCTCTCTCTCTCTCTCTGTGTAACTGTAGCTGGTCTTTGTGTGTGACTTTATAGACGCAGCATTGATTGCTTTTATCACACATACACTGATGCAGCTGCACTTGTTGAGTCCCGACGAGAGACGGACACTCATGAAAGCTTTGTCTCCTGAAACTCAGTGAGCGACTGATGGACTGACAGACAGACAGACAGACAGATGCTGCGTTTCACTTTTTGTTCCTGGAAATGAGCTGCGGTGTTTCCCAAGAGTGGAAGTTCTGTGTGTGTGTCACGCCGGCTTATCATTGGGGCTATAAGTGAGTGAGTGTGTGTGTGTGTGTGTGTGTGTGTGTGTGTAAAGGTTTATATGGTTTATGAGGACACAAATGTGTATAATGACATGGGTACTACAACTTAAACATGGTTTATGAGGTTTACACTTACTGTGTCCTATAAAACAAGTGGCTTAAAAAACATACTGAACAGTGTTTTTTTGAAATTCGAAATATGCCAGTAGTTAGGTGTGAGGGGTAGCTTTAGGTGTAGGGTTAGGGAATAGAAAATAGTGAATAGAAGGGAAAGGGCAAAGAAAATATAGTTTGTACAGCATAAAACCCCTATAAAACGCATACACAAGTATGTGTGTGTGTGTGTGTTGTTGATGATTAATGAGTGTGTGTGTCTGATCAACGGTCTGAGCTCAAATGTGTTTATCTGTTGTTGAGTGTGATTCAGAGCATCTTTACTGCTGTTTCATTGATTAGGGTTTTCATCGGCTGATGCCGGTATCTCATGATCAAGGCAAGGCCAATATATCACCCAATATTGGCATTTTGTAATTGTAAGTGTTGGTTGTTACGTTTTTCTGTTTGGCCGATCAGAGTTGGAAGCAGGACTTTTATTTTGACATTGTTGTGAATGTTAGTGCGCAGGAGCGCTCATTTTCTTTTGAGAGTCTTTAACTCTTCTGTCTGATAAGAAAAAGAAAAAGCTTTAATATATTCAGCATATACAGTGGTGGTCAAAGTTATTAGAACACTAGTATTTTCACCAGCTAAAAAATGGTTTTAAGTCAAAATTTCTATCTTTTGCTGTAGTGTGTTAGTAGGAAAGATCAGTTTCCAAACAATTATTTTGCCATTAATTGTAATAATCCATTGAGATTTTTTTTGCGTAAGGAGTCTGACAACATCCAGCGCTCCACACAGAGATCTGATCTCATCATCATCAGTCTGTCTGGAATGACATGAAGAAACAGAACAAACTGAGACAGACTCAATCCAGAAGAACTGTGGCAACAGCGTCTTGGAGACGTTGCCACAGTTCTTCTGGATTTAGTCTGTCTCAGTTCGTTCTGTTTCTTCATGTCATTCCAGACAGACTGGATGATGATGAGATGATATTACAATTAATGGCAAAATGGTATTTCCTACTGACACACTACAGCAGACGATAACTGACTTAAGACCCTTTTTTAGCTGGTGAAAATACTAGTGTTCTAATAATTTTGGCCACCACTGTACATGCATACACACACACACGTATATATACACACCCTGTGGTCATAATAGCTTCATATCGGATCTATTCATTCAGGGGTGCGAGTTGTTCTTTGCACGCTCTCTCTTGCTGTATGTATTATATATGTCTTTATATATTATACTTGATTTTAGTAATGTTGTTTTTTATCATTTTTATTATTTATTTATTTATTTTAATATAGCTTTTAGGAACCTTTAAATTAGTTTATTTTAATACATCATGTTAAATTAAATTAAATGAAAATGAGAATCAGACTAGTTGAAGTTTTTTTTTTTAATTGCCTTTTTTATTTATTTTATTTCAGTTAGAATTTCATGAATATGTCTGTTTGTGTGTTTTTTTTTTGGTGGTTTAATTAACCCTGATCATAATGGCAATATCAGATGTGTTCATGGGTGCATGTCTTTTTCTGTATGCATGTGCCATTTTCTCTGAATGTGGCTGTTTCTCACTCTTGTTGTGTCTCGTCTCTGTCCAGATGACCCTCTCACTGGCTCTGTCGACGGTGTGAACGCGGGCCGCCATGTCCCAGATGCTCCACATGGAGATCCCTAACTTTGGCAGCGTGGTGCTGGGCTCCCTGAACGAGCAGCGGCTGCAGGGCCAGTACTGCGACGTCTCCATCCTGGTGAAGGGCCAGGCGTTCAAGGCCCACCGCGCTGTGCTGGCCGCCAGCAGCCTGTACTTCCGCGACCTGTTCAGTGGCAGCAGCAAAGCACAGTTCGAGCTGCCATCCTCGGTCACACCGGCCTGTTTCCAGCAGATCCTCAGCTTCTGCTACACGGGGAAGCTGACCATGGCCGCCAGCGAGCAGCTGGTCGTGATGTACACAGCCGGATACCTGCAAATCCAGCACATCGTGGAGCGCGGCATGGACCTGATGTTCAAAGCCAACTCGCCGCACTGCGACTCGGCCACAGCCGCCATGGACGAGCCCAACTCGGGCCCGCAGAGTCCCAGCACCCACCCGCTGGTGCCAGCCGGCTGGTCACCCTCGCTGCCATCGCAGGCCCGCAGGATCAAGCTGGAGGAGCCGCTGGCCAAACGAGCTAGCGACGGGACACGTTCGGCACGGGCCGCACTCCTGTTCTCGGTGGGGGCGTTTCCGCCCGGGGCTCCGGCGTATCTGGGAGAGCGTTCCAGTCCGGGAGCGTCCAGCCTCCCGACCACTGACAGCCCCACGTCTTACCAGAACGAAGACGAGGAGTTTGAGGAAGAGCCGTTCGATGCAGACGAGACTTACAGCCAGCTGTGCGGCCGCTCGGCCAACCCTTACGGAAGTACGGCAGCTTCTTCTTCTGTCCGACTCTCGTCTGCTGTTGATTGTGTGTCATTTCTGATGGTTTGAATGACAGGCAAATGTTATATGAGGTTACTTTGATTTAGAGATGGATTGCTCAGCATGTGGCAGATGGTTTGAAAAGTGATAATGTGCCAGTTAAAAACTGGCTGACAGGAGGGGAAGTTTAATGTTTCATGAATTCTGCCTTTTGATAACCTGCATCGTTCTCATTCAGAGTTGGAAGAGTTTTAATTACAGTACTATATATGATCTTGATACAGTGTACACAGTCTTATAATGTTTTGGGGGGAATATTTTGATGTCTGCTTTTGAGATGAATTTATTTTACAATAATTTATTTTACTTTAGATTAATTGATTTTACTTTTGTGGGGGTTTTTTTAAATGTATTTTAATTTTTTACATTTTATTTTTTCTATGTACTGTTCAAAGGTTTGGGGTCGATTATTTATTTATATATATATATATATATTAATGCTTTTATTCAACAAGGATGCATTAAATTGATCAAAAGTGACAGTAGAGACATTTATAATGTTACAAAAGATTTCTATTTCAAATAGATGCTGTTCTTTTGAAATTTCTATTCATCAAAGAATACTGAAAAATTAAATGCATCACGGTTTCCAAAAAATATTTGGTAGCACAACTGTTTTCAGACATTTTTTTTGAGCAGCAAATCAGCATATTAGAATGATTTCTGAAGAATCATGTGACACTGAAGACTGGAGTAATGATGCTGAAAATTTAGCTTTGATCACAGCAATAAATTACATTAATATTCACATAGAAAACAGTTATTTAAATTATAATATTTCACTGTTTTTACTGTATTTTTGATCAACTAAATACTGCCTTGGTGAACAGAAGAAACTTCTTTCACAAACATTGATCCTACCAACCCCAAACTTTTGAATGGTAGTAAATGTAATGAGTAACCGTGCCCACTAGTAATGGAATAATGAATATATTACACTGGGATCATATCATATCATTCACTAGTAAACCAGAGGTTGCTTCTGTTGCTGTTAAATAGGTTACAGGCTCATTACTTTGGGTCAAGTAACAACAAAAGTAACCAACAAAAGCCAAAAGTAAAACTAATACACCTAATTATATTTCAGGATGTCTTTTGCAGTGGGTTGTAGGGGCCAGTTCAGGTCCAGGACTGGTTTTTAGTCACATTTCATCACTAAGCTTATAAGCAGTTCATTACAACAACTGTCAGAATTGTTAGTGAGCTGTTAAAAAAAAAAAAAAGTTGTTGTGAGACATAAAATAGACAGCAAAGAAACACGCGTGAGCAGAAGTGTGAACATTGGGCGGTTCATGATGTCTGTTTAACTGTGATATCAGAGACATGTGCTAAAGATAACCTGATGAATTATTACAGTGTGGCTTTCTCCAGAACACACTCAGTCAAAAGCATGTAGTGAAATGTAATATTTCTATAGTTGGATGGTAATTCTCAGGACATAGTGCTAGTAAATCAGTCATCATAATTAAAAATTTATAAATAACCCATTTTATATAAAAAAAATTTACAGACACTGTTACATTTAAAATGTTACAGGATTAAAGATCAGGGCAAACATTAATAATAATGGCCCCAATTAGCAAATGTTACTCCAAATATAGTTTTCACATACTTTGTATGGAACCTTGTTTCTGCCATGGGATAAAAACAAACATTTTTATCTCACCATTCTGACTTTTTTTTGTCTCGCAATTCTAAGTTTGTATCTCACAATTCTTTTTTTATCAGAATTGCATGATATAAACTCACAATTCTGAGAAAAAAAAAGTAAAAGTTGGGAGATATAAAGTCCCAATTAAAAACAGATTTGTGAGATATAAACTCAGAATTGTGAGGAAAAAGTCCGAATTCTGAGTTTTTTTCTCAAAATGACCCATTTAAATTTCTCAATTCTTTTTTCTCTCTGAATTTTGAGTTAACGCCTCACAATTCTGAACTGTGATTTGAGGAAAAAACTCTGAATTGCTTCCACGACTTCATGCCAAGATCTGTCATTTTCAGTAAAAAAAATATTAAATATTAAGCTCCGAGGCCAATATAAATGTGTTAAAAAAAGTCAAGACAAAAATTAAGATGGCTCTCACTCAAATGTGAAATTATGAAATACCACAGCATTAATTCAGGACTTTTTTCTAGTAAGTGCAGGGCATTTTTGAGGAAAAATAACATTTTAATATCAGTAAAAGCTTAATTTAGGTATAATTAAACATGCAAATTGGCTGCATCTGTCTAATGATATTCCAATGGAAAAACACCAACTTTCTGTTGTAACAGTTGTTATGCTAATGTAAGTTGATTTTGGTGTTTATTTAATCAGTAGTACGTCATGGAGACACACTTGAGCATTTCATGAGAAAGTGCCTGAGGTTAATGAGTCAGAGTTTGAAGAAAGTGCAGCTGAAAGGTCAAATTCAGAGTGAAATGCTGTTGAATATGAGCATTCCTCCATGTTGAGTAACACACTGATCTTTTATCTGCTGTGTTATTGGAGTTCCTGTCTTGATTTGTCCCATATGTTTGGTAACTATACAGAACTATCCTGACTAGAAATGGACGTGTCCCTCTGCAGTGACACTCACTGTAGCTCTCGCCCGGCGCTCGGGTGTCACAGATCGTGAAATGCATTCAGTCTGTAATCAGTCACCGCTCTAGAGGGTCACATTGTGGGTTACTTGAGAGCTCACACATCTTTTGTGTGTGTGGGACTGAAGGACAAATGAGAAGCAGAACTTTTCTATTAGTCGTGCCAGTGCAGAGCTTTATTGAGATGAAGCAACTCAATGCGTCAAATAAGTGAAGAGCAGGCGCTTCGTCTGAATAGAGTCACTGTAAAAATGTCCACCTAATTCAACTTAACTTACATTTTAAGTAGCAAATTGGCTGTACAAGTCATTCAGAATATAGATATGAATAAAACTCTTAAGTTTTGGTGTAAGTGCTGCTGAAGTGGAGAAACCAACTTTTGAATTGATATGGTTATGAATTGGAAATTAAATCTACAGGCACATGTAGATAAAGTGCAATAAAATAAACACTTAAATGTGTATTTCAGATGTTTTATTGAAAGTTGCAGTAGTTTGAAACAACACTTTATGAAAGGCCAAATAGCCCAAAATCTCAAAATTGACAGATGCATGAAAATTTTTTTGCCTGTAGTGACTCGCCTTAAAAATGAAGTTGAAATTGGTTAAAGGGGTCATATGATGCGATTTCAAGTTTTCCTTTCTCTTTGGAGTGTTACAAGCTGATTGTGCATAGATAAGATCCCTGAAGTTGCAAAGACTAAAGTCTCAAAACCAAAGAGATATTCTTTATCAAAGTTAAGACTCTGCCACGCCCCCCTAAAACGGCTCATTCTAACACGCCCCCACATATCTACCACACTATATGGAAATATTTGCATAATGCCACCCAAATGTTCACGCAAAGAAAGAACGCGTGGTTTCAGTAACCGCAGTTAGTGTTGATGCAGCATGTCAGGGAGACGCTGTGTGTTTCAGTGCGAAAGCAAAAGCACTTTATTTGGATCACTTACAACAGAACAGCAATGCATTTTATGGACGACCGTTCCGTGAACCTAGGAGAGGAGGTAATTCTGACTTTACTATGACAATCTGGCGCTTCTGAATCAGCTACTGTTTTGTTATTAGTTTAAGTATTTGCTATTGACTGTTCAAATGCGGAGTTTTGCGCATCGTGTGTGCGTGCGCGCGTGTGTGTGAGAGAGAGAGAGAGCGAGAGAGAGAGAGAGAGAGAGAGAGAGAGAGAGCGAGACACATCACAGTGGAGTCAGCTGTCTTAACCGTGGCTTGTGTACTGCAAACACATACCAGCTTCATCACTGTGTCTGTCACGCGACTCTGTTCCCCTTTCGGGCTTGAACTGATGGTAAAACTAATGACATTATTTACTGTCTTTACATTTATTTTGAAAGATGAAGCTCGCGATTATGGTAAGGGGCGTTACATTTCCGACGAGTGCTTGCGGTGTTCGGCCAATCACAATGCACTGGGTCAGCTGGCCAATCAGAGCAGACTGCGCTTGTCGGAAGGAGGGACTTTGTAGAAAACGAAGCGTTTGAGAGAGGCGGTGCATAGAGGACCTGCAATAATGTACAGTATTTGAAAAATAATGTGTTTTTTGAACATTAAAGCATGTCAACATATTCTGTTACACCAAATACACAAAATAATGATCTTTTAAAAAGCATCATGTGACCTCTTTAAATGATTTTGATGAGTTAAAGTAAATAGATTATATTGAGTGTATGCATAATTTTTTACTATGTGCAGAACGTATAAGCATCTGTTTAGATGGACTAAAACAGTGTTGAGTTCTCAACCGTATTGATTTCACGGCATGATTTATCGTAGGGCTGCACGATTATGACAAAAATCATAATTGTCGATTATTCCCTTGAAATTGTAATTGCGATTATTAATTGCGATTATCACAATTTACATTGAATGATGTTTATACCATTGTTTAATGCAACTGCATGCCGTATTTTCATATGAAAATAAAAAAAGCTGAAAACACTCTAGAAAAACTTTTAGTGCTTTTCTATAGTATTAAGCCTCAAATGTCAACTATACATCGGATTGGTTTCTTCTTTAAATTATAAAAAAGTAAAAATATGAATTGTATTATAATGTTATACTAAAACTAAAATTTAAATAATGGGAAAAACCGTTAAGATAACATGTAGAAAGAAAAAAATGCATCTTAAGCACGCAGAATAACGTAAGTGGACTTTGAAATGATTAATTGCCGCTTTGAACGATTACGCATCCATTGCCAGTGGCATCCATAATTGTTATCGCGATTAGAAATTCGACTAATTGTGCAGCCCTAATTTGTCGTGATCTGAGGCCGTATCAGAGGTTCTGAATGTTATCGGGACTCTGTCTTTTTCAGTGGCAGAGAAGCCGGAGATGGCGGTCATGCCGGTGTCGCTGGAGAATCGCTCGTGTGTGCTCATCCGCAGAGATCTGGTGGCTCTGCCCGCTAGTCTCATCAGTCAGATCGGCTACCGATGCCATCCCAAACTCTACACCGAGGGAGACCCCGGAGAGAAACTGGAACTGGTGGCAGGTTGGTGAAATCACTCAATCAACCCTATATGAAAGTTAACAAAAATGAGACTATATCATGAAGACATTGAAGGAACACAACCGAAGCTCATTATCCAATGCAGAAGATCATAATGAATGATTTTGCCCCTTGTTACTAGTAAAGCCCTTGCAATGTAAGCCTAACAGGCAGAAATGTTAAAAATGTTTATTCAAAAATGTTCACTCAAAACCATTGCTGAAAGTATAACTCCTGATCATTACACCTTTTAACTTGTGTGATAGAAAACAAATTGGTTTATAGGATTTACTTTGAAACCTTTTCTGAGTGAAAACTATTTCAAAGTAAATTATAGTAAATTTCACAAATAATTACAAAGAAACAGCAAGTAACATTGAATTAAATGTGAATTTTGAACTAGAAAGACTAGTAGTATTTTCTTGTCAAATTAAAAATACTTGAATAATCTTTGTTTTATTGACAACTTCAAAATTGTTTTTTACAATGTACCAACCTGAAGCAGATCATCCACCTTGAAAACTATAGTCTGACTGCTTAAAGAAAGATGGACACACTTTACCACTCCAGCAGAATGAATGAAATCTATGAAATGTATCTACAAAAAGTCACATTTTCTTGAGGTTATACCATTTTACAACCAAAATTAACCTTGCCATTTCATAAAAACTTCAGATTACATTTTTCAGAGACTTGCAGACCGTCAGACTAGCGGACAGAAAGCATCCAAAATACACATTTAAGTGTTTATTTTATTGCAATTTCAATCCATATCTTTAAAGAGTTTTTTTTCTACAACGTACACCAAATGTTAGTTTTATTCCTATCTATACTCTGAAGGTTTTTTACTGAGGGGTTTGTTCATAAATCATTCACGCTGATTTATACAACATTTTACTCCTAAAAACATGGTGAAATTGTATTTGTTTTCTGTCTGTTGACAGTATTTTCTGATTTATGGAGTGATAAAAAGAGAAATCCAAAATCCCCCGTGGAAACACTTTTAACTCTAATATATGACAACAAAATCAAACAAGGACTATTAATATGGCTTTATATAATGTTCAGATTTATGTGCTGGAAATGTGTGCTAATTAATGCATATTTAATTAGATAGTGCCTAATTTGCATATTTAAACAAAACATTTCAGAAATCTTTGAAATGTCTTTTTACCTTGTTCACCTGTGCTATCTGTCTTGCCACAGATGTTGTTCATGCACTGGAGCTGATTACTGTCCCATCTCTCTGTGTTGTTCAGGCACAGGTGTGTTCATGACCAGAGGTCAGCTGATGAACTGTCATCTGTGTGCTGGTGTCAAACACAAGGTGCTGCTGCGCAGGCTCCTCGCCACCTTCTTTGACAGGTGTGTGACCTCACATCAAATCACCGCTGTCTGCAGGGGTGTGACGGTACATGTATTTGTATGTCTCATTCGCTTTGACATGCATGTGTGTACTGAATGAATCCAGCATTTAACCTCTGCACATGGATGGAATGATAGTCTATATCGCTATACTTTGATGTTGTGACCGCATCTGAAAAATAATGAAGGACTCACAGCTGCAGTTAGGAAACCTAGGGCGGCAGGTGGGGGCAGCAGCACAGTCAGGGCGGCAAAAAGGACAGAGATTTTAGTTTATCTTTTGGGTATTCTTTGGAATTATTGCACTCATATCAACAAGTTATCACCCCTTAGTTATTCTAACTCTAAATTAACTTAGCTTCATAGTAATGCCACTCCCACGCTGTGCTCCACCTGAACAGCGTCAATATCACATGCAAACCACCCTCATGTTCTTCCATAAATGTCATCAAAATGAATAAAACTATCCGGACATGAATGACTTTTGCTACTGGTGATGTCTGATGAGTTTTAAAGCCTGACACGTGCTTCTGAAAGGTAAGATTATAGCCTACTGTGAGAGAAAACGTGAGGGAGACACAGGTGGATACATCCACGTACATCCAAAAAAAAAACACGGTTTTGGACCAAAACCATATTTTGTTTTTTTAGCCAGGTAGCCTATATTTAGCCTTTACCATTTATACCGCTACGAACAGTGTTTAATTTATAAATTGCGAGGTTCCGGAATAAAGCGGGTTGACGGATCCGGCAAGTGATCAGAGGATGGAGAGGTAATGGAGCATTCGCGCAATCGTTTATTGGACCCACTTAAGTGATTACCAGCTTGCATCAGTTGCTTTTATAGTATGCACATATACTCTAAAAATCATGGTTATTTTATTGCAACATTTTTTTTGTGTTTGGGTAGTTTTTGTGTAACCCAGCTCCTGGGACAGGAGAGTCGCAACAACCCAGTGTTTGTAATGAGCGCAGATATTTTGCATTCTCTTCAGGTGAGAGTAGTTCTCAGTGCCGCCGACTTGCATTTCTTTGGTCAAATATAGGTTTGTGTATGTTTTATTTAATCTATAAAACAGTTTCTTTGCTGTAAATCATTTTATTTTATGCAAAGCAAACCAAGTCACCTAAACAAGCCGCATCAGTCTTTTTGCTACGATTAAATGTTTCATTTTTACTTCTAAAATGCTTGTTAAACAAGTTTAAATGTAAGAAATGTTGTATACATGTTTAAACGGTAAAATATGTTGTATTAAGAACTGTATTTTACTAAAAGGCATTTAGAGAAAGAAAGATAAAAAAAATATCAAAATAAATGAAAAACTAAAACGAAACGATACCAACAGCAGTTATTGAACACCTAACTAAAAATAATAATCAAAAATAAATAATCGTTTTCTAATCAATCTCAGCATGCTTTAATTTTGTGTCGCTAGAGGTTTGCGTCAATAAGCTTAAATTAAAATGTCTTTGGTCTGCGCTCTGGAAGTGTGAACTTTAATTACTTAAATTACTTTAATTACTAAAACTAAAACTGAAACTAAACTGTATAAAAACTAAATAGGCTATAAATATGTTCACACAAATCTTCCCATGGCCACTTCAGGCCTGTACATACACTTAATTTGCCTTTGCAGCTTTAATGGTTATTTTTTATTCATTAATTTTTTTACGTTGCAGTAGGAAAAAAATATAATAATCAGAAAACACGCCCGTGTCTGCTTTATTTTAATGCAGTTGTACCAATAAACAAAATCTCCAGTCTTTCACATGCATCTTAAAGATTGTGTTTAATTGTGAATGTGAAGTGGCGGCGGCACGGTAGGTTTTACCTAGAGCGGCAGTTGAGCTCGCGCCGGACCTGCTAACAGTAAATGAGTCTCTGTTAAACCAAAGCCGCTTTAAGCCTCCAAGGTTAGCAAAAAAGTGTAAAGGAAGGAGACCTGAGGCTGGTGTTTGAAGAAGCACTTTTATGTTGCATTTTTCCATGTGCTGCACCGAAAACGTACCGAACCATGACTTCAAACATGAGTTATGTACCAAACCGTCATATTGTGTAGCGTTACACTATGGAGCTAATTTTGTGCCAATATTCATCAAACAAATCCAGCGTTTTGCAAATAAAGACAAACTGCTTTGATTTTTGATTTTCTCACAAATGCAATTGAGCAACTTCCTACAGTCGAGCCTACAACATTTCTCTCCACTGTAAACTATGTCTCAACATATATAGCAGAATGAAACATTGTAGTAGGGTCGCTTTGTGAAAACATCTAAATGGTTAATTATAGATAAGGCAGAAACTCACCTGTTCCCCACTCATGTTGGTCTGCTGTACTCCCTGAAAAGGTTGTCAGGGTCAGAGAAGTTTTTTCGGGTCTCGGGAGACTAGCGTAAATTGACCGACAGCGCCATCTGCTGTTTTTGGAAAAGGAAGTTGCTCAATTGCATTTGTGAGAAAATCAAGCCAAGTTTCCTCATAAAAAGGCAAATGAGTCTCACAGTTGTAACACACAATTAATATATTTGTCCATACCTCTGCATTTTCTCTCAAATAGAGTTTTGTATTTGCAAATCACTTTGCGTTTGTTTGAAAGTCGAGTTTTTCTTTGCAAAGCAGATTGTATTTATTTGCAAAACGGTGGATTTGTTTGATGAATATTGGCACAAAATTTGCTCCATATTACTCGCTCCAGTTATGTGCAGTGCAGTTATTGAGATATTGAGTGTTTTGGTCTCATGGCTTTGCTTTCCACTGCACCCTCTGCTGGCTGCTTGTGAATCCTGCAGGAACACGTTAGCAAACAGCTGTGGGACGGGGATCCGATCGTCAACCAGCGACCCCAGCAGAAAACCACTGGACAGTCGAGTCCTGAACGCTGTCAAACGTACGTTACGCTCTATATAATCATTAATGATGTTCAAATCAACATTCATTACTCCACCCTGCATCACATCTGCTGTATAAAATCCAATATTTCATCCAAAAATAGTGTCTGTTTTGGTGAAGCATGTCACACTCTTTACTAAATATAATGCATTTCGTAGCATTTTTGCTTTTGGCAGCCAAGTGGTGAAGAACTCTTATGTTATCTGTTAATCAGCAGAAAACCCCACAAACACATGATTCCTGTCTTCCTCTGAGCTAGATTACAACTATTAGTTCAATTCTCAGCCCATTTTCACACGTATGACATTATTTGATGCCTAATCCCGATTTCAAGGTCAGAATTATGGAAACTGACAGAAGAAAAGGCAAACATGAGCCAGATGTTTTCTGCTTTTACTGCATCCAAACAGACACAGAAAATCACAGATTTTGTGAAAAAGCTTATTTATTTATAAATTTGTATCTATCTAAGTTTCTTTGACATTCAGTGGAGTATTTTAACGTATATTCCACTCCTCTGCAGTTTGTAAGTTAAATGAATACTTCTTTTTGTCATGTCAAAACTTCTGACATTTGTCATTTAAAGTCATTAAAGCTGTTACATACTCTTCCAGTCAAAGGTTTTTGAACAGTAAGATTTTTAATGTTTTTAAAGAAGTCTCTTCTGCTCACCAAGCCTGCATTTATTTGATCCAAAGTACAGCAAAAACAGTACAATTTTGAAATATTTTTAAAATAACTGTTTTCTTTTGAAATATATTTTAAAATGTAATTTATTTCTGATTTCAAAGCTAAATTTTTAGCATCATTACTCCAGTCACATGATCCTTCAGAAATCATTCTTAATATTCTGATTTGCTGCTCAAAAAAACTATTATTATTATTATTATTTTGTGGAAAACAGCTGAGTAGAATTTTTTCAGGTTTTTTCTGTCTTTATCATAATGTTTTAATCAATTTAAAGCATCCTTGCTAAAAAAAAAAAAAAAGTTCCCCAAAAAAATACAAATTATACTGACTCCAAGCTTTTGAATGGTATAGTGTATAATGTTACAAAAGCTATTTATTTCACATAAATGCTGATCGTTGGATCTTTCTGTTCATCAAAGAATCCTGAAACAATGTACTCAACTGTTTTAAATATTAATAATAATAATAATAATAAATGTTTCTTGAACAACAAATCAGAATATTAGAAGGATTTCTGAAGGATTATGTGACACTTACATTTCAAAATATATTCAAATAGAAAGCAGTTATTTTAAATAGTAAAAACATTTCACAATATTACTGCTTTTGCTGTATTTTGGATAAAATTAATTCAGGCTTGGTGAGCAGAAGATAATTCTTTAAAAAACATTAAAAATCATACTGTTCAAAAACTTTTGACTGGTAGTGTATATAATTTGAAAAAATATTCTCTATTATTTTGTGAAAAGTCTGTACATGATGGAAATATTTTATTGATATTTTTGAACTCAAATGATCAAATTAGGTAATACAAGCCATGTTTGCAACTCAGCAAAAAAACTTCTCAGGATGCAGGGCTGTGTAATCATGCAGAATGTGAATTCATCATTAACTGTTAATTGCTCACCAATCATGCAGCTTTAGTTTCCTTCTCATTCAAGCTCTTAATAATGCACTCTTTTTTTCTAGTTTACTGTCAGAACTTCGCGCCCAACTTTAAGGAAAGCGAGATGAATGTCATCGCCGCTGACATGTGCACCAACGCGCGGCGCGTGCGGAAGCGCTGGCTTCCCAAGATCCAGTCCATGCTGCCGGATGGGATGGAGGTTTATCAGGGCTCGTCGGTGGCGGCAGGCGTCAGTCTGGGCATCGGTGGCCTCCCGGTGGGCGTTCAGCTGCCCTTTGAGACAGACTTTAAGAACCTGCTTCCCTCGGGCCTGAGCCTCTACGCCGAGCGCAAGGAAGCCGCGAGAACTAATTTACCACTGGATGGCGACGGCCCCGATCTCCCACGGGACGGAGGCGAGGAGGAGACGCAGGCCGAGGAGGAAGAGGCCCAGACTGACAGCGCAGATGGGACGTTGGGGGCGGGGCCTGTCAAACCCGGAGCTGAGGGCGGGGCCACTGTGGCCACACCTCCTGAGAGGCAGCAGGAGGAGGAGTTTGTGGACGGCCTGAGAATAAATGGGCAGTGAGACTGGAGAAAACGGCCTTCAGTTCATATCTACTATGTGAATAAACGCTGAAGGGAGGAATCAAACACACACACACAGGCATCACTCGTGAAGAACACACAACCTTATTCATGTGCATTTGACTTTCCTCAAACACTGGATTCGGCAGGATGTTCATCATGTGCTCCAGAGAGCAGAAGTCACGGGTCGTGGGAGGAAATCATGCCAGTGACACAGCGGCTGGCCTTCATTGTGAAACATTATATTACATTTAGAATTATATTACGTTCATTCTTGAGATCACTTTGCCATAAATGCAGAAGTGAATCTCACTAAAACATGACCAGATCACTTTACACCCCAAAATCAAGAGGAAAAACAATAAAGATGAAGCTTTTACAAGAACCATTAACATTCATATCAGTAGCTATGTTTACATGCATCCAAAAAATCAGTTTATAATAATAATTGATAGCTAAATTGGATTGATTGCTGTCAATCCAAAAGTGAAATAATACAATCAACAAGATACATTTAAGTATGAAACACTTGAGGAGACTATTTACTTAATTAGATTCAGTAATAGCATGCATAACATGCACCGTTTATGTGTTTTACTTTATATGACTTACATCTTAAGGACTGGTCAGTGGATGAGACTGAATATTCACTAAACATTTGCTAAAAATGTAAAAATAAAAAAGTTCTTCTGACACAAATAGCACATGTCATCATGTGAATGGCGTTTAGGGAACAGAATCTGAAACCAGATTGGATTCGTTATGGGTGATGAAAATTAGTGAATGTAAATTTGTGCCATTATTTGTGTGACAGTTAAGCCCCATTAAAATATTTATATTAATCTAAAATAATAATATAAAAATATATGAATAAATGCACAAATAAACAATTTGGAATTCATGTGTAACTATTATATGTATTTAGTTTTGTTTTTATGTTAATTTTTAGAGTAATGTATTAGAATCATTGATTAATGCAGTGAATTTTTAAATTTATTTTTATTTTTTGATAATGAGAATTTGAAATCAATTATTTTATTTTGCAACCATAATGGTCCCAAATGTATTTTTGTGTGATCTGAGCATGTTTTTTGTGAGATTCATTTACTATCTAGAGAATTGGCTGCGTTTAGAGCATTTGAAGCTGAAATTATGCATTTCATAGTGACATTTCATGTTCAGTTTTTAGTGCAGTAGATCTGATAGCTTGTTTAGAATAGTTCCATCATCTTCATGCATTTAACTGGTACGTGAGTGATCGTCCCTTCAGAAGAGCGATGCCTGCGTGTGTTTGACCTGATCTGAACGCTGACATCACGCTCACATGACCAGTCGACACACAGATGGCATCAGACATTTCGCCAATCTTTCGATACAAACGCACGCTGACGCTGCTAGAATGAGCGCTCACTTCCACTGCTTGCATGCCAGATCACATACAACTTTAGAGCCTCGATTATAATCTGCATCCCCGAAAAACAAACAAAACTGCTACGGTTTATGTAAGGACTGTTTGTCAGACAAAGAAGTGATATATTTTCCTGAATGAAATAGTCAACCGGTCAGGTTTTCACGGTGTGTTGCTGTCTGGAATTGAAGCGGTGGGGTTGTTCTGTACTGTAAACTGTTTGATAATTCTAGCTGGTTTCATTACATTTGCACTTGACGAGTTTAAGGAGGTGATGGAGAGCAGCTGCGTGGTTCGACTGCAGCTGCTGAAGACTGTTTGTGAGCGGCACTAAGAGCGATGTCCGTGTCTCTGAGTGATTCTGTTCACTCCTCACGTAGGTTTTGCTTTATGTGCGAAGCGTTTTCTGTTCCTTATATGTTTCTGACACATGCACTAGTCTAGAAGACAATAACAAAACGAACCCTCCCCATGCTTCAGCATCTTAAAGGTGACACAAATTGGATTTGTTTTAGGGCTGCACTAACGCAAAGGCGATAAATCGCGATTAGGCAGAAGCTACGATTGTCATGCGTATCTTTCAGTGAAGCACGGTTCTGTGATCAGTAGTAAATCTCCATCCGAAGGCCAGAGGGCGCTCTCGCGAGGAAACTCCAAATACGCCTCTCAGAAGAAACCCAGGAAATCCCTAACCACCTTTTTCTTCAATGAGGAAGTAAGCCTATGGGCGAGACTTCCGGTTCATTAGCCGCTATAGGGAAATAACGAGAAGAATAACAACGTGCAGTAAACGGTAAAACTGTTTGCACTACAAACCAGTGTGTTCATAATTAAGATAATATATTAAAATAATATGGTAAGACACACCCATTTTCAATATCAAGCAGCAAAACGAACTGTTTTGTACAGCTAAAAATAGCTGGAGGCATATGAGACCAGAATTACAAATGGCCGCGCCCATTTTTACGGCAAGAAAAAGGTGGATAGCGGTTGCTGAATAAACAGAAGATTTGACTGGTTTCATTAATTCAACGTAACTAATAAACACACGACTATGACAATATATGGTTTATCTGAGTTTGTCTTATTGCTGTCTGGAATTGAAGCGGTGGGGTTGTTCTGTACTGTAAACTGTTTGATAATTCTAGCTGGTTTCATTACATTTGCACTTGACGAGTTTAAGGAGGTGATGGAGAGCAGCTGCGTGGTTCGACTGCAGCTGCTGAAGACTGTTTGTGAGCGGCACTAAGAGCGATGTCCGTGTCTCTGAGTGATTCTGTTCACTCCTCACGTAGGTTTTGCTTTATGTGCGAAGCGTTTTCTGTTCCTTATATGTTTCTGACACATGCACTAGTCTAGAAGACAATAACAAAACGAACCCTCCCCATGCTTCAGCATCTTAAAGGTGACACAAATTGGATTTGTTTTAGGGCTGCACTAACGCAAAGGCGATAAATCGCGATTAGGCAGAAGCTACGATTGTCATGCGTATCTTTCAGTGAAGCACGGTTCTGTGATCAGTAGTAAATCTCCATCCGAAGGCCAGAGGGCGCTCTCGCGAGGAAACTCCAAATACGCCTCTCAGAAGAAACCCAGGAAATCCCTATCCACCTTTTTCTTCAACGTGGAAGTAAGCCTATGGGCGAGACTTCCGGTTCATTAGCCGCTATAGGGAAATAACGAGAAGAATAACAACGTGCAGTAAACGGTAAAACTGTTTGCACTACAAACCAGTGTGTTCATAATTAAGATAATATATTAAAATAATATGGTAAGACACACCCATTTTCAATATCAAGCAGCAAAACGAACTGTTTTGTACAGCTAAAAATAGCTGGAGGCATATGAGACCAGAATTACAAATGGCCGCGCCCATTTTTACGGCAAGAAAAAGGTGGATAGCGGTTGCTGAATAAACAGAAGATTTGACTGGTTTCATTAATTCAACGTAACTAATAAACACACGACTATGACAATATATGGTTTATCTGAGTTTGTCTTATAATTTTTATTATAATAAAGTATATAATAATGCAATGCTAATCGACATAGCCTTATCACTGCTTAAAATACTTTGAAATATGTCGTGTGCCTTATTCTGTGTAAGAAGCCACATCATCTCACAGAAGGATTTATTTCAAACACTCGACTGACGTTATGAAGTTTGGAGTAAAAAAATGTTAGTAAATGGTATTTTCACGTGCTTTCAGATGAAGCAGCATTTACTACACAGAGCCGTAGTTCACTGAGAAGCTACGCAAACAGCTGTCATCGCGAACGATTGCTTCGATTTCATAATCGCGCGATTAAATCGTCTGCGATTATGAACGCGATTTTGATTAGCTTGTCAGTGAACTATGGCTCTGTGTAGTAAATGCTGCTCCATCTGAAAGCACCTGATGGAGATTTACTACTACAGAACCGGCCGGCTTTACTGACAAGATGCATGCTGCTCCATCTGAATGCCCCTGATGGAGATTTACTACTAATCACAGAACCGGCTTTACTGACAAGATGCGCATGACAATCGCATGCAATTAATCGTGCAGCCCTAAATTTTATTTACTCAAGAATGAGTGTTTTGCCCAACATGTACAGTAATTTTTCCACACTATGGGTGATGAACAACACACCCACATACACCCTGAAATCATCTCGAAATGATCTCTGGCCATATGAATTTCAAGTGGGGTTGGAATACACTTGATATTTGTGTTTTCTTCATGAGAAATCTCATTTCTTTGATTTTGGGGAGAAATATGAATGTTCTTTTTGAGATTAATGACAAAATGTCATATTATCTCTGAAGCTTTAAGAGCGTTGTGTATTTGTCATGCTTTTAATACTGTAGTTATCAGAATCTCCAGGTATGTTGATTTTTTTCAGTAATTCATCTTCAATCGTGATGTTAAGATCTACTGATTTGATGCACAAGGGTTTATTTTGCACTGTCGGTTGTTGTGTGTTAAAGTGCCTCTCATCAGTGCCGTTGATTGACAGCTGTCATGATTCTGATCAACACTGACAAAGACTAAACTAAGGACATATTTGTGCTTTTCTGTGAGAATCTTGAAGATTTGGTGTCTCTTTCTTGTGGAGAGTTCAAAACTTCATCTTCACCCGCTTCTCCTGTTTTATTATTAGTAGCCTGAGCATTTTATTCAAGCTTGAGTCAGTTAGAAAGATGCCCGTCTCATATCTTAATGAGGAGGAATAATGGCCTTGATTTTGTTGAGGTTGAAGAACTTGTGCCTTATTGTGACTACTGATACCATCATAACTCTTCAATTCAGAATGTTTTTAGTGCGATGGAAATAATGATTTGTGAACACTGTGGGAAATTATGCAAATTACTGGATGTTCATCACAGCTGTTGGTTTGTCATGTTAAAAACAGCTCAACACACCTGAAGATTCTGAACAGAACTGACAGATGGCTCGTACGGTATGATTAATGCCGTTCGATTTCATATTTATGTAGTCTGTGACTATTTAGAGCGATAGCAATAGGTTTCTAAAGGTAGAAATAGTCGGCTGGCTGCCACTAAAATGTGCTGGAACTAACATATGATCACTAAGGCCAGTCTTACACTAGTATTTTTATCCACGTCTTTTATATACTTAATTATTTACCCAGAAGCCCCTGTATCTGTATGCCAATCTCCCAAGTATCTTGTCTCCATTTTCCAGTTTTATTTTTGAAGCGAAGTGGCTCTGAATTCATGCACTAGATAACGTGGATCCTTTACCAACTTGTAGAGCGCGAAGATGTTTGTTGCAGCTGTTCAAATGTATGTAATGTGCTAATTTATAGATTTCTGTCGGTACAGTAGCGTAGAAGCTCCTTCAGTAAGGCTGAGCGTTTTCCGAATATCAGCACTAATGCTCAGCTCTGAGGTTTTGCTCGTGCGTGTGAGAATGAGACGAGTGTTTGTGAAGGAACATCTGTGCATGATGAAATGCAAACTCTGTCAAACAGAACATATTAATAACTTTAGTAACATATTCACAGATTGCAGTGGTCCAGAATTTCATCATTTGGCTCTTGCCACATTACAAATAACCTATCACAGTAATGGCCAATGAATGTAACAAAAACAGCTGTTTCCAGTTGTTCATCCTGTCAGAAAGTGCAATGCTAATGTCTCGGCCCTTCATCTTCTTCATGCAAATGATCATTTCTTGTTTTATTCTTTTGATTTTGGAGTTAAAACACCCCGAGGGTTCAGCACAGTGTTTTAGTGTAATTGCATATTTCTCTGTAGGTAGCTATGCTGTGCAGCCAAATGACTTTGTTTAATTATTCAAATGAATATGCACATTAATGATCTGCCTATAACTGCATGCTGTTTCTCCACAGATCGATCCGATGAGCAGTTCTCGTGGGACTCGTGTCCCGTCTGCACTACTTATGTGTGTGTTTCTCCTTGTAGTAAATAACGGCAGCACTTTAACGTTTGTGTGAAGGTTGGTGGAATTCAGTGGGAGCCGCTAAACCTCGAGCTCCGAGCGCCGACAATCAGAGGGAGAAGGTGTTTGAGGATCTTTGACTCAAACATTGAAGTACTAATAGCTGAGCTTTGCCTATAGCGTAGCATCGCCACGACACGCTTTCATGCAATTTCCTTACGAAAGTTTATAATGAACCATTAAACTGCTTTTTTATTCAAATAAGAAACAATTATGTCTACTGCAACATGTCATTGTCACAAATAAAATCTCTTTCATTCCCAGTGTCTTTGGTGTGTAATGTGACGATCATTTCTTGTTTGCTGAAAATCCTTCAGCTAATTTGGTGTTCAAGAAATTGCTTATGAATCTCTCATTATCCTCTTTTTGTCAGCTTGTTTTTGTTCATTTAGCACAGGTTTTGTGTTTCCTTTTGGAGTTGATTAATCTCATTGATCTGAGCTTATGCACCTCAGTTCTTGAGTGAAAAAAAGCATTATTTGTGGATCATTTTGGCTGAGGTTTAAGCTAAAATCAATGAGGCCTATGATGCAAGCAGCTCCAAAGTTGAAACAAAGATTGAATCAATGTATTTGGTTATAGTAGGCTATAGCATTATCGATCTATCTACATTGCCACTAATATTGGCACCCTTGGTAAATATGAGCAAAGGTGAATGCGAAAAAATAAATCAGCATTGTTTATCCTTTTGATCTTTTATTCAAAAGATTCACAAAATTCTAACCTTGCATTGAAGTAAAACAATGGAAAATGTGTGAAAATCTCATTGTGAAATACATGTTTTTCTGTAGTTCACGTTGGGCACAATTATTGGCACCCAATTATTGCAACGTCCTTTTCCCAAGATAACAGCTCTGAGTTTTCTCCTATAATGCCTGAAGAGTTTGGAGAACACCTGACAAGAGATCAGCGATCATTCCCTCATAAAGAATCACTTCAGATCCTTCAGATTCCCATCTCCATGTTGATGGTGCTTCTCTTTAGTTCACCCCACTCATTTTCTATAGGGTTCAGTTCAGAGAACTGGGACGGTCATGGTAAAAGCTTCATTTTGTGATTAGTGACACATTTTTGTGTTGATTTTGATGTTTGTTTTGGATCATTGTCCTGGTGAAAGATCCAACCACAGCCTATTATAAGATTTCTAAAAGAGACAGTCAAGTTTAGATTTGATCTGTTGGTATTTGCTAAAATCCATGATTCCATATCTGAACAAGATGTCCAGGACCTCTGGCAGAAAATAGGCCCACAACATTAAAGATACAGCAGTGGGCATGGGGTACTTTTTGTCCCTGTTTGCACCAAACCCATCTGGTGGGTTTGCTGCCAAAAAGCTCTTTTTTGTTTGTTTCGTCTGACCATAGAAGCCAGTGCCATTTGAAGATCCAGTCGTGTCTGACAGCTGAATATGCTGGAGATTGTTTTTGGATGAGTGAAGAAGATTTTTCTTGAAACCCTCCAGAACAACATTGTGATGTAAGGGCTGTTATATATTTTTTAGGCTTTCTGACCCCAAGACTCAACTAATCTCTGTAACTTTCCAGCTGTGATCCTTGGAGAGTCTTTGGCCACTCAAACTCTCCTCATTACCGTGAATTCGGATGATATAGACACACCTCCTCTTCCAGGCAGATTTGTATCGTCTTTAGTTGACTGGAACTTCTTCATTATTGCTCTGATGGTGGAAATGGGGATTTTCAATGCTTTAGCTATTTTCTTACAGCCACTTTTAAAAAAATGTAAATATGAATGGGAATATACTTCTAGGGGTGCCAATAATTGTGGCCAACATGCATTTTTAAAAAAGTTGTTGTATACTGTCAAAAACAAATCCAACTTGAGAAAAGTTATTCTAATGTAAAGAATTTGTAGTAGGAGGCATCAGTATATTATTTTGTGTGAACTAGAGTACTCTAAACATGCTAGCAAAAGAGTTATCTAAACAAATCATTTTACTTTGAACAATATTGAGCAAGTTCCCAGCATGCACTGCGGCTTGAACACATGTTGTGGTAATTATTATTAAAATATTATCATTGTTTTATATTTTACTAGCTTAATTTATGCTGCTGCTGGTGTTGTCACTGTCAGCTGTCATATGGATCAATTAGTTCATATTTTACTGAATTAACATTTGTTGATCCTCACCATGTTTGAGAATCATGTGTTGAATGCATCTCATTGCATCTTGTGAGTTAAACCATTTGTCTATCAGCATGTTTACAATGATATAAGAAAGAAGATCGCTAAAGATGTGTAGTATTGATAATTATTAAATCATTTTTAGTTGATGTGACAGATGTTTTACAATTCAATATAGACTGCCTTTTATTCATTAGATGAACTAAAAGTTGTAAGTTGTCAGTTGCTAGTTGAGTTGACTTTTTTCTGGTGTACTCTGTGTGAGCAAAGTCTGCGTAAGTTTGGCATTTCTGGGGAAAAGAATATCCTCTCTGGGTCAAAAAGACATAAACACAGGGTTAAATGTCCTTGTGAATATACTTTGCTTTCAAAATACATATTTCACTAAACAATCCTTTTACTCAGTTTCTTTGATCATTATTATTAGTAATAGCATGTATAATGGATGCTCTTTCCGTAAAATGTCAAACTGGTGACTAGTCAACCCATAATATTTTTAATCAATATATATATATATATTTTTTTTTTTTTTTTTGGCTTGGTTATTTTAATGTTAGAGAAAATATAAAAGGAATGTTCAATTTAATCATTTTGCAAATGTTGAATGTTTTCTGGACCATCTGAAACGAGTAAAAACGTAACATAATAATAATAATAATAATAATAACAATAATAATAAATACGACATTATTCCTTCTCTAAGATGAACGTCTAACTAAATGTTTCAGAAAAACGTTCCATAAACAATGTTTAAATAGTGTTTTTGTACTACCGTTTTGAGAACGTTATTAACAACTAAAAAACTTGGAACAAGCGTTCTATTAACGTGCTGGAAGAATGTTTGTTCATAACTTGAGAGAAGTTGAGAGCACTTCTCTGTCATCAAAGAATATAAATGTGAATATGAGTCTAAATATTTCTATTGCAATATTGATTGTGTCTAATTAGAGAGAAGTAGCCAACATTAAAGTCACTTTATTAGGCTATTAAAGAACAAGTTTTTCTTTGCCAGAGGACAGTAGTTTAATGTTCAAATGTGCGCCTCACGTAGACCTTCTAAGAGCCACTTACACAATTGTATCATGCATTAAATCGGAAGATATCTCAAATACTAGGCTATCAACGTGAATAGTCGGTGTTGCCTTCATGAGCGCTGCTGCTGTACTGCGTTTGGCCGTTAGAGGTCGCTACCGTGTGACGAGATTGTGATGTCATGCTTCCGCGTCAAAACACGCGTCATTTCCTGCTAAAGTTCAACGCGGGTTCTTGCTAGCACGCAGAGAGTTTGAGATGACCAGGATAAATTCATTAGTTCGCCAATAATAACTTTATTAGCTACACATTCACTTGTTATTGTACTTGACGGCGCTCGAGTGAAGCTTTGCAAAGATGGGAGACGATCCGGACTCTATTCCAGAGAGAGAGATGAAGGTGAGACACCGACTGGTATGACTTCTTCTTCTCCTTATTATTATTATTATTATTATTATTATTATTAGAGTAAAGGCGTCCTGTGGCAGGTAAAGGTGATGTATGTTTATGGCGGTATGAGTTCATGTGGCTTGTGCCTGTGTTTAGTTTCTTATTCTTATGAATTGGTGTAGTTTCACTTTTGTAAAATAGTTCTAGTCCGCATTAAATGATTAAATATGCAGGTATTTTAGAGCTGTTTAGCACACGAACTAATAACATAAACACATGCTGGAGGTTATTAAGTGTCATATATGTCTGTTAATTACTTAAAACGAGTCTCAGCTTGACAGCATAATGGAGCTAAATATAGTTTCCCATCAGATTCTCCAAACATTATTTGTTCATATTTGTCTCCGTTTTGGGGTGTTTGGGATTTTAAACAAGTCAGATCAGCACAGGCTTCTTTTAGATTTAATGTCACTCTTGCTGTGAAATGAATGTGAAAGCTGTGTTTTTTTTGTTTTGTTTTTTACACAAACCTGAACCTGAATCAATTTTCTGTATTTTCAGTACCATAAAACCAAAGATTTTATTTGTATTACATGTTGTGCTTATGACGTCACTGTCATCCGTACAATTGTATTTGTGTTATTGACGTCTTCTTAAGGTCCACAAAAAACCTAAAAAGGTCTTAAAGGGGTCATATGATGCGATTTCAATTTTTCCTTTCTCGTTGGAGTGTTACAAGCTCTTGGTGCATAAAGAAGATCTGTAAAGTTGCAAACACTAAAGTCTCAAAACCAAAGAGATATTCTTTATAAAAGTTAAGAGTTAACCACGCCTTCCTAAAACGGCTCGTTCTAACACGCCCCCACATGTCTACGTCTAGAATCAGTGTTATAATTTTTTTTTAAAGGGGTCATATGATGCGATTTTATTTTTTCCTTTCTCTTTGGAGTGTTACAAGCTCTTGGTGCATAAAGAAGATCTGTAAATTTGCAAAGACTAAAGTCTCAAATCCAAAGAGATATTCTTTATAAAAGTTAAGAGTCAGCCACACCCCCCTAAAACGGCTCGTTCGAACACGCCCCCACATATCTATGTCACTATGTGGGAAGATTTGCATAACGCCGCCCAAATGTTCACGCAAAGAAAGAAGGCGTAACTTTTATTCTCGCTGTAGTATTGTTGTTGCCGCCATGTCGTGAAGACGCTGTGTGCTTCGTTGTGAAAGCGAAGCTACTTTGTTTGGTCTTCCAAAAGAGGATGATATCTGCTTCGTCATGCCTAGAGCTGATCTGTGCTGGTCGCTGAGGGAATACATCAACTTAGTGCTGTGGATGGCCGGATCGGCTTTCACCGTTTTCACCGCTCCTTTGCCGGGACCGCCGTTCTCGACCCCGCCGCCTCAGCTCACTCTTGCCCGGCTTCAGCTCAGGCTAAGCCGGGGCTTTCGCTCATGCTAGGCCGCTGTGTGCTTCGTTGTGAAAGCGAAACTACTTTGTTTGGTCTTCCAAAAGAGGACGATATCCGCTTCGTCATGCCTAGAGCTGATCTGTGCTGGTCGCTGAGGGAATACAACAACTTTCACCGTGGACAAAGCGGAGTTCAGCCTGCCTCAGCTCACTCTATAACGGCCTCAGCGCACGCTAAGCCGGGGCTTCCCCTCACGCTAGGCCGCTGTGTTTTTCGTTGCCACTGATGATTCAAACGCGAGTTTTGGGCAGTAGAGTAGCACTTGTTGTTTGTCATTTCTCCGATCATAAATGCAGACAGAGTTTTATGTTTACGCGGCGCGATGCAACGCGTAAAAAGACAGTATAAGTCATTATAATCAGTAATTATGTCCCCACTGGATGCAACAAATGCCTCGTTTGTAATGGGTATTAATGTTTATGTCTCGTCGCTCCGGCCGGACACGGTATCAACAGTATGTGAGGGGCGTAACATTTCCGTCTCACGCTTGAGGTATTCGGCCAATCACAACGCATTGGATAGCTGGCCAATCACAGCACACCTCGCTTTTTCAGACCGATGAGCTTTGTAAAAATCGACGCGTTTCAAAAAGGCGGGGCATAGAGGAGAAACAATAATGTACAGTATGTGGAAAATGTGTTTTTTGAACTTTAAACCGCATAAACACATTTCATTACACCAAATACACAAAATAATGTTCTTTTTAGCAGCATCATATGACCCCTTTAAATCAGAGCAGAAAGTCTGGCATTAAATGTTACATACACTCCAAAAATTTATATCTTCCTCAGTATTTTTGACTTGTCTTCTAATTCAAATATCTTTCAATGGGGAATAAAAACCTGTTTTCCCTTTGAATTAAAGTGACAGTTCACCCAAAAATGAAAATTTGTTAATTTACTAAATGTTAATATACTCACCCTCAGGCCATCCAAGAAGTAGGAAAGTTATTTTTTTATTTTTATTTTTTTTTCAGTAGAACATTAAAGAAGATTTTTAGCTGAAATCGTGGTCCTTGGTGATTCATATAATGCAAATCAATGGCTACCGCCACTTTGAGAGTCAAAGCAGCATGTCAGGCAACACAAAATGAATACCCATGGCTCCTGACGATATATTGAGGTCTTGAAGTGAAACTATCGCTCTGTGCAAGAAACATTATTTACGGCAGTATTACCTGTAATCCAGAGCCTCTGGCAAATGGTCTTTCTTTTGAACCAGACATTCACACCATAGTTACATATTGTGTTCCATTCAATTTGCTCCTTTAATTTTCTTTACTTTATTTATTTAAAAAGGCCTTAAATGTACCTTCATAAACCTGCAGAAAGCCTGTTATTGCACAGCAGTAATAGGCACTGACATGTAGATGTGCACTTCTGTGCTCCTCAGGACTTTCAGTTCCGTCAGATGAAGAAGATCCGTGTGTTCGAGTCGTCTGCGGATCTTCCTAAGGAGCGCTCCAGTCTCCTCGCCATCTCCAACAAATATGGCCTGACTTTCGTTGGCAAAGACGAGACGCTGAAAGTGTTCTGGACGAGAGATGTGATTGCAGCCGGCCGTCTGGAGGGAAACCCCAATGACACAGGTATGAACGCTCATGTGAACGCTACTCCGTTCTGCTGTGACTGAGCTCAGACTCACGTGTGTCTCATGTGTGTCTCATCAGTGGAGTGCTCCTGCGCTGTCATGGTGACCGTCGGTGTGGCGATGCATCACATGGCTCTGAGCAGCGATGAGCTCACGCTGTCTGTGTGCGGGATGGGGGACACCGCTGAGCTCACGCTGGACTTCTACGACGTCCGCACTTTCCTCAACAAGGTCATTCAACTCTCCTAAAACTACTTCAAATCTGATTTAATTTGTTTCCTCTTCAAGCAGCTCCTCATGTTTAGTTTGTTTTAGATCTTGAAGTCTACATGCATATCTGCAGCAGAAGCAGTGGAATGATGTGGCGTACTTTAGTTCATAATAAAGTCAAGTCACATTTATTTCTAAAGCAGCTTCAAAGAAATAAACACAAAAATAACAGAAGCAATGATGCAGACTTAAAGCTATTATACTTAATTTTGGACCAAAAGATTTTATATTCTTTTTTTTTTTCCAACAGGATGGTATGAGACTTTGGTTAAAAAAAATTGTAGACATGATTTAAAAAGGTTAAATTATTTTAAAACAAATAGTGTAGTGTGATCTTCACAATCAAAAGTGACCGCCATGGGAAATGAATGGGAAATATGAAAATTCAGAGCAATTTTCTGGGATACAGTCTACAAATCAGTTATGATGAAGTCTTTGGTAATGTCCCATTTTGGTGTCCACATCAAATAAAATTTACAAGAGTGATTTTATACACGCAGAAAGCATATTAAATGCAAGTAAAGTGTCTACTTTCATTATTAAAATAAGTTCATTATTTGTTGACATAAGTTGACATTTGTGTTCTAATATTTTTATTAATTTATATAGAAATAAATTATGCTTAATTTAGAGGTGATTTTTGTTTAGTTCAGTCAAATACAGAATATTTAAAGAATAAATATTATTGAAACTAGTGCTGTCAAATGATTAATCGCGATTAATCGCATCCAAAATCAAAGTTTTTGTTTACATAATATATGTATGTGTACTGTGTTTATTTATTATGTTTATATAAATACACACGCATACAGTATATATTTGGAAAATATTTACATTTATATAATTATATTTTATATTATAGTGAAAAAATAAGCCCAAAACAGGTTAGTTAATTTGAGTTTTCCCTCTTTTCCTCGCTTTCCTTCTCTTTTAAATAGCTTGTAAAAGCACTGTGCGCATTTTACTTTCACTTTCAAATTAGCAGCAATTTGCTGTCGATTCAATTCAAGCAACAACAAAATACAACGCCAAACTCATAGAACTTTTATGAACAAAACAGATAAAAAATAAACCATGCTATACGCCTAATATAAAATAACAAATTACTTGGGCTACACAAAGTTTAAATAAGTAGGTATACAAAAATGAAAATCAGCAAACACTGTGCAACCAAATTCAAATAAATAAGAAACATAGAACGTTTATTAGCTAAACGAATAAGCAAGCTTGGAGGCACGGCATATACACCTTGATGTAAAATAAAATAAATAAAATACTAGAGCTGTCAAACGATTAATGGCGATGAATTGCATCCCAAAAAAAATGTGTTTACATAATATATGTATGTGTGTTGTTGCAAGTGTGTTTGTATATATATATATATATATATATATATATATATATATATATACATAATAAATATTCACAGTACACATACATATATTATGTAAACAAAAACTTTGATTTGGGATGCGATTAATCATTTGACAGCACTAATTGAAACAATGTATAGTATGTTCATGGATCAAGAATGAGAAGAATACCAAAGTGTTAATGTGTGTGTTTGCTCCAGCAGGACAGACAGGAGAAGCGTCCCTTCACCTCTTTCAAACCCGCGGCTGCTGTAGACACGCTGGTCCAGGATCTGAAGTGGAGTCCAGTGGACGCGTCCCGTCTGGCCGTGTGTCTGTCTGATGGCAGTATGATGGTGCTGGATGTTCAGGACTCTGTCAGTGTGGTCGCTCAGCTTCCTGCCTCTGAGGGAATCACCTGCGGTCAGTGTTTACTGTGTGCTGTCTTTATTCTCACAGTGCTAATCTTGAATAAAGTCATCAGTTTCCAGATGTCTCCACCACTGGTTTTTCAGTGTCTTTGGCCTTATTTTTAAACATGTTGATTCGTTCCTCTCTCTCTCTCATTGTAGTTTGCTGGAGTCCCAAAGGGAAGCAGGTGTCTGCTGGAAAAGAGGACGCCACAGTGGTTCAGTTCACTCCTGTACGTCTGTACATGACAGTTTATGACGGACAGATCCTCAGATCTTCACTTTACCAAGCATGATAACTATTTCCACACCATAACTGCTTCAATACTAACACACAATATTGTTCTGTTCATTATAAACATGCTGCAGTTTTGTTGTCTGCCACTTTAAATGCTCAAGCTCTTTAAAGCAGGATGGATTAATGTTTTTATCATTCATCGTTCTGAAAATGATTCCACTGGTATTGTTCCTCTGTGTTGTTATTGTTACAGTTGTGGTGTGGACTTGGTACTCTCATAGAGTTAGAGTGACTATTAAAACTTTATAGTTTAGTCCAGTGTGTAATGTCATGCTGTGTGTTTGTGTCTCAGACCTTACAGGCCAAGAAAGTGATCCCCTGTCCCAGCTTCTACAGTCAGGATCACCCCGTCAAAGGTACAACGGCTCAGATTTACTGTGTTCTTACTGTGACTGTGTTCATGTATAAATGTGATGTCAGTGCTAATCTACCTCACTGATGCTTTCATGTCATGCTGTATGATTTATATTTACGAGATGAGTGTCACCACAACTTTAAGCTCAGACTTTGGCTTCTGATTTGGTATTGATCATAATGAGACTGTACTTTCATTATGGCCAATCAACAATCTAATTGCAATCTAAAATGTGTTTTGCTGCAGGTTCGTGTTTGTAGTACTGCACATTTTGGCGAATTGTTGCTGTTGTTATTATTATTAAAATATATTAAACAGTGAATATTATACTGTACTGTATATATATTCTACTATATTATATTAAGTACAACAGTAAAATTATATTATGGCTAATTTCTTTATTTTCATAGATTAAACCTTCAAGCTTTTTTGACTTGCGGCACATATTTATTAATTCACATCTTTTATGATTTAATAATCGCACTGAGCTATATTGTGATTTTGGTTTTATTTCAACTAATCGTGCAGCCCTATCCCATCATTCTCTGTGATGGTGTGAGAATTGAAAAATACTTAGGTAAACATCCATTACACAAACCATTTGCTCACTTTATAACATAATCTTGATAACAGTATAAGTGGACCTCAGTACAAAATAAAGAAAATGGCAGTTCATGACCCCTTTAATCATGCCTTCCACTCTCATAAGTAAGCATGTGAGCACTGGAGTCTGTGCTTATATGTGTGTGTGTGTGTGTGTGTGTGTGTTCGTTCTCCGCAGTGCTGGATGTTTTGTGGTTAAGCACGTATAACTTTGCGGTGGCATATGCAGCGGCTGATGGTTCTCTGGAGACGCCTCCGGAGCTGGTGGTCGTGTCATTGCCCGTGAGTTATTCTAATGAATGATACATTGTAAAACTTTTCAGACATGACTACTAACAATGTGTCAACTATGTGTGTGTGTGTGTGTGTGTGTGTGTGTGTGTCAGAAAAAGGACGAAAAGAGAGATGAGCACTACCTGAACTTCAACGACCTTGTGTATGGCACTTGCACCGAGAGGCAGCATCACTACTACCTGTGCCATATCGAGGACTGGTGAGACTCGTCTGCATGTCCTGTGCTCTGCATGAGCTTTGTTAGTCCAGTGAGGACATCAGTTGTCATAAATCAAATGAAACTGATTTCTCTTGTGTAGGGATTTGGTTTTGGCTTCATCAGCCGCTGCCATTGAAGTCAGCATCATCGCGAAACAAGAGGACAAGGTAAACACATCAGAAACATGGGTTTTTAGGTAGGTGTGGCTAACTCTTAACTTTTATAAAGAATATCTCTTTGGATTTGAGACTTTAGTCTTTGCAACTTTACAGATCTTCTTTATGCACCAAGAGCTTGTAACACTCTAAAGAGAAAGGAAAAAATGAAATCGCATCATATGACCCCTTTAACTAAACCTAAAATCATTAAAAAAAACACTTGATAATTAAAAGGATAGTTCACCAAAAAAGGAAAATTATCATTGTTTGTTAACCCTCAAGTTGTTCCAAACCTGTATGAGTTTCTTTCAGCTGCTAAACACAAAAGAAGATATTTTGAAGAATGTTGGGAGTCAGTCAGTTGACAGTAGCCATTGACTTCTGTAGAATGGACAAAAGGAAGTTATAGCTATGGAAATTAATGGGGACCAGAAACTATTTGGTTGCCAGCATTCTTCAAAATATCATCTTCTGTGTTCAGCAGCTGAAAGAAACTTGTACAGGTTTGGAACAACATTATGACCATTAAAATAAAAATAAAAAGTTAAACAGATTTTATTTCCGCTAGGTATCAAGGCAACAATTTTCTTTTTCTATTTCCTTTTTTTAAGTTTAAGTTAAAGTAATAGAATAACAGAACTAAAGAATAAGTATATAGGCATTTTTAAAAAACGATAAAAATGACAAATACATAAAAATACTAAAACGTAAAATGAAAACGAAGTATAAAAATAAAAGCTGTTTATATAGCTAAACTATACTAGTATCTCAGTAATAGGAAAATAAGTGTTAGTGTCGGCACTGATAGCCTTGCACTGTTGCACTACAGGCGTCACAAGTTCGAGTCCCAACTCGAGGACCTTTCCCAATCCTGCCCCCATCTCTCTCCCACTTCGCTTCCTGTCAGTTTTGATCTTTCCTATCGTAATAAAGTCGAAAATGCCAAAAAAGAAATCCTAAAAATTAAGTGTTAGTCACAGTGGTCTGATGTGATGTTGTGTGCAGGTGAACTGGGAGCTGTGGCTGCTGGAAGATGCCAGTCGTGCGGAGCTTCCCGTCACAGAGAACAGCGAGGACACACTTCCTGTCGGCATGGCCATCGATTACACCAGCCAAGAAGACATACACCTGTGTAAGAGCTAATAAACTTCTAATGTCTGTTTAAACTGTGATATGACATTTCTTTTCCTAAGAAAATGTTTCCTATTGCTGCTGCTGACACATCCATACACAAAGAACAAAGACTCTACTGCTAATGGAAATAGCTACTTTCAAGGGCGTTTGCACTTGTTCATGCTTTACAAGAACCAACTAACATTACAAGTATTTATGTCTTAAATTAGTTCATTCAAACGTTCAAATGCTGAAACATTCATTGTCAAATTCTCAAGCTTTTATTCGGCTGAATATTGGTGAAATGCTGAAAAGTCCCAGCACAAAATTGTTGGAAATCATGTGAATGTAAATAAAGTGAACTTAGCAAAAATTGTATTCCCAAGTGCACAATAAACTTACAACGCCTGCAGAGGTGGAGTTTGTGAAAAGCATTATTTTCTGTGCACTGAGCCACTTCGAAATATTGCGGTTTCAGTTTTATTGTTTAATTGTTCATCCTCATTTGTTTATATTAAAGTTGCACTAATAAATCATTCTTAGCTTTTCATCCACTCATCCATTCATTTTGTAAACATGGTGTTGTCATGGTTTTCTTGCATCCTCAGCTGATGAGAAGAGGTTGCCTCCAGCGCCAACGCTGATGCTGCTGTCTACGGATGGAGTCCTGTGTCCTTTCTCTCTACTGAACCTCAACCCAGGGGTCAAGCAGCTGACCGTGGCTGCTGTCCCGCTGCCTGAGGAAGGAGAGAGAGCGCCTGCTGCCAGTAAGACCACAGCCATTGTTTAAGACCCCAGTAAACACACGGCATGTTTTGTTCTTCACAAAAAAGTTAGAGATACCTTTGCAGCAATATAAGCGCATTTGACCATGGCACTCACGTCTCTTGCAGCGTCACATGAAACAATCGGATCATTCTTTTCTCTTAACAATCATTCGCATAATGTCAACATATCTAATTCCAACGTTTGGTAATATTTCTGTTCAAAATGACAATTCCTGGATTTATAAAAAATCTAATTGTGGCAAAACATTACATTCAAATAAAATTGGAAAAATTGCCCAGGCCTACTTCAGTACAGCAAGCTGCTTTATACTATTGAACATGAAAAAACTGTGTCAGTATTACTTTCAATCAGAATTACACTTTCATTTCTACTATAAAAGCAGCTCTTCAGTGTGTTCATGTTTTTACTCGTGTCTGAACAGAACAAATGAACCAGAGAAGATTTCAACATCATCTGTTTTCTACCTATTACGTAATTGCCACAGACCAAGTTGTTAACCAAGGTGTTGAGAGTGACCAGTCAGAGTGACTTCACTGTAAAGTTTCAAATTTTTTTGGCTTTGTTTTGTTCAAAGTGACGTCACACCAGTTCATTTAATTCCGCTTGAAGTGTTTCGGGCCTTTACTGTGCCAGGCAAACCTACATGTGCTTTGAAGTCAGTTTAATTAATTTTTAATTCACTAGCACTTTAAATCTATTATTGATTAGCGCAGACAAATCATGATTTAGAAGTGATTTATGCAGCGTTTGCTGTCCAGCACCAGTCCAGTGACTTTGTTGTGCTCTAACACACTTTGTTTCAGAGTCGTTGTCCTCCTCTGTTGCTCCCGCCTCTGCAGCATCCTCCATCTTCCCATCTTTCCCAGCATCTTCTGGCACGGCCCTGCCTCCAGCCACCTTATCCTTCACAGCCCCGCCACCAGCAGCCACTGCTGCCACCTCCTTGGCTCCGCCCACCTCTGCATCCTCCACTGGTTTCTCCTTCTCTCTTCCTGCTCTGGGTTCTACCACCTCCTCAGGCTTCTCGCTGGGCTCCGCCACAGGAGGTTTCTCCTTCAGCGCTCCCAAACCCTCCTCCGATGCTCCTGCCTTCTCCTTTGCTTCCTCATTGGCTCCGAAGGAGGTCAGCAGTGCTCCGGCGGCCACTCCTCCTCAGCGTCCACCAGCCATGTCCCCCATCATCAGCGGCCCCAAAGCGCCGGCGGAGCCTGCAACGCCTGCCATCAGGATGAACCTCACTGACAGGTAAGCACGTGATCTCATATATTACATTAGATGGATAATACTGAAGGATCAGCTGAGAGTTTGCCGTGTTTTTCTTCAGGTTTCTGGGAGTGGACTCTCTGGGGTCAGTCACATCTGCTGCCCAACCATTTTCTTTGACCTCCACACCCAAACCGGCAGCAGCGGAGGTCAGCGGTCCAATGACAGCGGCACTCAAACCAGCTGCCCCTGCAGGTACAAGCTCACCTCATGCCCTTCACCCCTTTAGCTTATTCTTAGGGCCTCATTTACAAAACGCAAATCCTAAATTCCATTGTGTCCTACATCAGAAATAAAGAACAAATTGGCGTTTATAAAGGCAAAAACTGACATGAATACGTATGCGTGTGCCAGCTGAAGAGCATATACCAGTAATTAAGCATCAAACATTTGTTAAAATGTAACGATGTTTAAATGTCAAAAAGACATAGTATTATATGCTCAAATGAGCAACTACTTTGTAATAATTATCAGGGCTCTAGACTGCAACAGTTTTTTGAGAATGTGCGAGTTAAAATTTGATGTGGTCGCATTTGTACGAGTGCATTGTCTGCGCTGCTCCAAAGCGCGTGCGTTGCAGAGCCGTGGCACATTGTAGCAGGAGTCAGAATTCACTGATCACGTGAAGAGAGGCGCTTTCAGCGTGAGGGCTTCAGGTGTAGATCCTGGTTTATACTCACCGCATCAGCACAAGCACGAAGGTGTGTGCTGCGCGCGGCTAAAATGCCGTGAATACTGAGGAACTGATGGGAGACGGAGGATTTGGTTTTCAAGCTCAAGTAAAGTAAAAGGCTGCTTCTTAAACCAAAGGAGGTGAACATGTTGGTATTCTTGTGGAAAAAAAAGTCCTGTCACCGTCAGCCAGTTTAGTTTTACTTTTCTTTTGTTTACGTTTTGAAAAGCTTGTTATCTTTGCTGATTACCTCACGTTACGCTATGGAGGCTTTCTTTAATTTTTTGTTTATTTCCTCATTGTTTGCTAAGCATTCTGTAATTTATTAGTCATTATATAATACAGGATGTGGTGTATGCCATGCCTCATCTTTTTAGTTTTTGTTAATAAACGTTATGTAAGCTAGTTTGTCATTGTAGCCTACTGTTTTATTGTTGTGCTTTTTAATTAAGAATAACAATGAATCCAATGTTTTGTTTTAGTCTTAAAAAGTGAAAGGTGTATAGATATAACTTTTATATAAGCAAATATATAATATTATTATTATTTGTTGTGCTTTTTAATTAAGAATAACAATGAATCCAATGTTTTGTTTTAGTCTTAAAAAGTGAAAGGTGTATAGATATAACTTATATAAGCAAATATATAATATTATTATTATTATTATATAAGTAAAACAGACCATTATCTTTTCTTGTAAAACGTGACACTAAGATTGCGAATTCTAAATTCGAATTCGATAGTTGGAACATTTATAATGTTACGGAAAGATTTCTATTTCAAATAAATGCTCTACTTTTTAACTTTCCATTCATCTGTGAATCCAGAAAAATAAAATGTATCACTAAAAGCACAACTGTTTTCAACATTGATGATAAGCTGAAATGTTTCTTGAGCAGCAAATCAGCAGATAAGAACGATTTCTGAAGGATCATGTGACACTGAAGACTGGATGCTGAAGTTTTAGCTTTGATCATAGCAATAAGTTACATTTTAAAATATATTCACATAGAAACTTGCTTTTTAAAATATTTTACAATATTACGGTTTTTACTGTATTTTTGATTACATAAATGCAGCATTGGTGAGCAAAAGAGACTTCTTTCAAAAACGTTCAAAAATCGTAATTATCCCAAACTTTCGGCTGGTAGTGTATATTACGGAATTTTACACAATATATGCAATTAATAAATAAAGCAAATATATTATTCCAAACTTTTGAACATTGCCTCCACATGATGATATTTCTTCTGAACCACAAAAGGGTATTTGTAAACATTCTGTAGGTGATGCACGTTACTCATGTTTTAAAGATGAACATTTCGTAAATTGTTGTATGTTGACATTTAGGATCATTCTACACACATCTTTAGCCCCCTACAGTCATCAAAGATGCATTAAGGTGTGAAATCTTGTTGTGTCGTAGTGTTGTCTCGGGCCGCTCAGAGCAGTGCTTCTCCCTTTGTCATTGTAGCCTACTGTTTTATTGTTGTGCTTTTTAATTAAGAATAACAATGAATCCAATGTTTTGTTTTAGTCTTAAAAAGTGAAAGGTGTATAGATATAACTTATATAAGCAAATATATAATATTATTATTATTATTATATAAGTAAAACAGACCATTATCTTTTCTTGTAAAACGTGACACTAAGATTGCGAATTCGAAATTCGAATTCGATAGTTGGAACATTTATAATGTTACGGAAAGATTTCTATTTCAAATAAATGCTCTACTTTTTAACTTTCCATTCATCTGTGAATCCAGAAAAATAAAATGTATCACTAAAAGCACAACTGTTTTCAACATTGATGATAAGCTGAAATGTTTCTTGAGCAGCAAATCAGCAGATAAGAACGATTTCTGAAGGATCATGTGACACTGAAGACTGGATGCTGAAGTTTTAGCTTTGATCATAGCAATAAGTTACATTTTAAAATATATTCACATAGAAACTTGCTTTTTAAAATATTTTACAATATTACGGTTTTTAATTTATTTTTGATTACATAAATGCAGCATTGGTGAGCAAAAGAGACTTCTTTCAAAAACGTTCAAAAATCGTAATTATCCCAAACTTTCGGCTGGTAGTGTATATTATGGAATTTTACACAATATATAATTAATAAATAAAGCAAATATATTATTCCAAATTTTTGAACATTGCCTCCACATGATGATATTTCTTCTGAACCACAAAAAGGTATTTGTAAACATTCTGTAGGTGATGCACGTTACTCATGTTTTAAAGATGAACATTTCGTAAATTGTTGTATGTTGACATTTAGGATCATTCTACACACATCTTTAGCCCCCTACAGTCATCAAAGATGCATTAAGGTGTGAAATCTTGTTGTGTCGTAGTGTTGTCTCGGGCCGCTCAGAGCAGTGCTTCTCCAGCTCAGCCGAAACCAGCCGCCGTCGCTCCTCCTGCGTCCAGAGCTCCATCTGCACAGGTACTGCACAGAAGACCTGATGAACCAGCATCAGACACGTCCAGTCCCTTGAGTCCTGCACAGACTGATCTGAAGTGTGTTTGCTTGTGTTTTGTGGCAGGTCATGTCTGTGAAAGCACTGGAGAAAAACCTGCAGCAGAAGAAAGACTCGGACCCCGTCATGACTGGAATACTGGAGGAGGTAGAGTCCGATAATCACATGTTCACACAGTCATTTCTGATTACCTGTCATATTGATGTTGACTGAGCGTCTGCTGTGTTCTCTTAGATCGGACACTTTGAGAAGGAGCTGGACGATCTGAAGACTCGCTGCAGAAATGCTGATTTTAGGGTGGGCAGCACAGATGACATGAGAGACCTGAGGAAAGACTCTGAGAACTTGCACGCCTTCACACTGGAGATCAAAGACGCCACAGAGGTGTGACATGCACATTTAACCAGGCTGACTGCAGAAATCACCGTGTGCTACCTAGGGCTGATATGACATTTTTAAAGGTTTATTTTTTTTCTTCTTTTCAGGAATTTCAAAGAGAAAATGTTAAGTTTTGATATTAATTTAATGTTTGTTTTTGATAGTCCAGTGAAATAAGTGAGTTGCCTCATAAAGAAAACATCATAAAATTAGATGAGCACAAATCAAACAATGAGATTATTCATTGTGCAAAGACAGCCTCACATCATGAAACACCTGAGTTACGAACAGCTCAGATTCAGAGCAGGTAAAGCGGCTCTTCTCATTCACTTTCTAGATTGTCGTGGCCCACCATAGTCTAATCCAGTGGTTCTCAACCCGCATGCGGCCCGTCACGAATTCAAATGCGGCCC